>NC_142643.1:25169015-25472045 GCF_053813885.1 Theobroma cacao
ATCTATTAGGACTTTTTCAAAGCTAGCATTTTTTAGCCTTTTTACCTTAGAAAATTAAATCCGGCATTAATCATTCCTAATCATGGGGTTCTTGGCAAACAGGGCAGATTTTAAACTTTTCTTACACAAATTCAAATGCACAGCCTTCCCATATAAGGTTTTCAATTTTCCCAAATCTACATGTATAGAAACTATATATAGGAATGATACTAGAACTAATATGTTCGATACCATCAACCTTTAAGAAATTAAATCCATGGCCTACCTCTTCATTTATATAGTTCATAATAGCCTAACAAATTCTAGCTTACAATTAAGCTAGTTCGCGTGCTGAGCCTCTCAGGTTATATCAAAGATACCAAGCTTGATCACAAAAAGATAGAACTTTATGAATGAGTAATGGAAGTATGGACGTTTAACTTTAAGCTAACAATATTATAATTGACTTGTTTGGTGCCAAAATCACCGATGGATTATTTTAGTCATCGTCTAGTGTCATAGCCACTGACAGAGTATCATCATTGAATGAAATTATAACTAGCTCTATATGAGCTTTTGTGCCAATATGCAACACATATATGCATATACATTTCCAAAAATTTCAACTTCTAGTAGTCTTAGGCGTAGAAAGCTCAATAATCCATCTATAATACCGAAATAACTAACAAACAAGTTTATGATCATCTCCTCTTATGGTTAATCAGGTCATGCTTACCATCATGTGGGGAATACACAAAGCTGATGTCGGTGTTCTTTTTTCATACAGGAGTCAATCGCTAATTGGCACCATCGTTGGACACCACGTGTCTTAAAAGTCAATTTTACTTAGCCAAAATTCATATTTTAGTATCATGCCTCTAGGTCATGGCTCATTACCAAAATCTTTACTCGTATATGAGTACTTGAAATCCCAAAGCATCATTTATTTTCTAAGTAGATCTCTACGAATTCTGGAGTGTATTTCTACTTTCCCACCAAGGGTAATATCAATTAACTAGACCATATCATCATTTCCCTCTAAGCATTTGGAGCACAATTCAACCTTTGCCTACCTTTATCAAGCACTTTACCTTGATAATTGCTCAGACCAAAATGAAACAAGTGGGAAAAGCACTTTTCACAATTTTGTGCCCTACCTCTACATGCATATCGAGACTGCAACATCATCGGGTCTACATAATGGCAAGATAATCATTGCCTTAAACTAACATTTCCAAGAATTCTTATACTTGCAGCATATCTTTATATTATGTGACATATTAGTCACAAGCCCCAAAATCACTATATAGCCATAAGCTCTTTGAGCTTTAATGTTTTCACATTGGGAGAAATCTCTCGAACTATCTCATCAGGGTGTTTACAAAGTGGATACAAGTCCATAACTTATAGTCCAATGACTAAAGCAGTGAACATAATCTCATTGTTAAAGTTTTATGCTTATCATGTTACCTAAAGCATAATCTTATAGCTATAACAATGCAATTCTAAGGTTCCATTCTTAGCTACCAATCATAGCTCCCTTTTTGAGCATATACTTATACACTACTTCATTGCTCACAAGCCATTCATGGCCATCCAAATTTTGTCCCTTGCAGTATGTCAAACTAGCATATTAGTCTCACGTTTTTCCATACATTCCTAAAACACTTAAACACATCCTTTAATAGAATTTCGTTGAGGACTTAACAATCAAAGGCTTATCTTCAAAGCCACTCATAAATTTAACAATTCAATGTATGCTTAATAGTATTTCAACTCATTGGCCCCAATGGACATTATTATCAAATCTCCTAAGGTGTCCTTGTCCTTAATTCGGACCATACAAAACTAACTTAGTATATTTGCATTGATTATGCTTAAGCTTTTTATGCTTATCATAATAGCATCCATATTTCCCCCATCAGTCATCTTACTATCCTTATTAGTGTATATGTAGCTATTCGACCTTCCACAATACATTCTGCCGATATGCCAAGGCATTCTCAATCTCATACCAAGCTTATAGTCACGTAACCACCAATTAGGATAAATCCCTCTATGGGATATCTCCTTCCATATGATGCATGTGAATCACAAAATGTACCACTTCAAGAACATGCCTACATATTGATAACCTTCATATATTTCATGATCATGAAAATCACAATTTGCAAAACTTGCTTTCTATTGCAAGTACACAATTAGAATATTAATTTTGATGTATCTATTCCATATTTTGTGGTATGCCAAAATCATTTTTTGGGCATATTTTGTTACTGGCAATCATGTAACTTTATCATAACATTTAGTGCAAACTTGGTTACGCAATGGTCTCCAAATAACTCTTAGGTACATAAATATCAAATTGTACACCACTTAGTGTTAAGATCTTGACTTTACTCATCAACTCTTAACCAATTACATATGTAAGGTGGACAATTCACTTAATTATTGCATCTCGCCTTTGCCTTAAGATCAAAATTTCCTAAACTTAAGATGCAGAAGCTCCCTATTAGAGCTTATCCAAAAATCAACATTTTCTAAGTCCCTTACCTTTGGAGAAATCACATTCAAGACTAATCATTTATATCATAGGTTGAATACTGAACCAAACAGATTTTTTTTTTTAAATCGATCTTTAAAGCAATTTGTATGCCAAACTCAATATAGAACTCCCATATAGGGTTTAGACCATAGTTAACATTTATAAGTCATTTGACTTTTAGGCTACCAAATTCATAACTAGTCCTTTAATTCATTCGCTTCATGCTAAACATAGCAGAATTTAAGCTTATTCTTAGAGCATGTTTGTTTACTAGCCTTTTACTTCATGACCACATATCATTTATGATAATCACTGTTGAAGAAGAAAAGTCTACAAACAAAGAATTCTTAATCGATTAGAGCCTTCTGTAATCAGTTAGAGTAAAGAACACAACAACAAGACAGTGCAAGATAGAGAAGTTGTAATCGGTTAGAGCTGCTTGTAATTTGTTAGCCGAGGTCTGTCTGCTTTTTTGAATTTAAACACTAGAGGATAACATAATCGCTAAAAGTGCATCAGAGTTGTTTCTAACGGCTAGAAACTATCTCCAATAGAAAAATCTGACTCCTTAGGTATAAAAGGAAGCTCCAACGATCAAAGAAGATAAATTTGAAGAGAAAGGAACTACTTTGAGCAAAAAGCCAAATATTCTTCACCAAAAACACTTATTCTTCATTCAAAATCTAAAAAAAGTATTTGGGCTTGATTGTAGTCTATCTAGACTTGTAAAGATACTAAGTTGCACTTCTTTCTTCTTTTCTTGAGAAATTAGAATGTAGGAAGCACTCTAAAGCTTATTGTAAGTGATTAGACCTTGGGTTAGAAGCTCACCTTGTAAACTCTTGGTGGGAGCTGTTAATTCCAATGGTTTAATGAAGTTGAGTTGAAAATACTTGATTGGGAGATCAAGGTAGTGGATGTAGGACAAGGGGACCGAACCACTGTAAATACTTTTACATTGTCCATTTCTTTTTACCTTTTCTTAATTGGTGTCTTGTAATTCTAACAAGTTCTAATCCTTCCTTTCATTTAGTTGATTAAGAGCTTTTCAAGCTCTATAAGGCTGAATAGAAAATTTTTAACGCTATTCATCCCTTATCTAGCACTCTAACGGGACCAACAATAATGTTATTTTACCAGCATTTTAATCACACTTTCCTTAATGTACTAAACATTGCAATGTTATCTTACCAACAATCACATTCCCTACAATCACATTCCTTGCAATGTGATTGTAATGTAAGACACTAGATGCAACCTTTATGCTTATGTGACGTTGACATGGCATTAAGGTAGAAAGTGAAAAATGTAACTTGGCCACGTCATCATGCCACATCAACATGACATGTCACCATTCACTATAATATGTCAACACTCCATGCTAACACCACATGACATAAAATAGCACAATAATCTTGTCATATTTTTAAAAAATTTAATGCTTCAAAGATCCTTAGGACTTTATCAAGTTTGTAACATATGGCTAGTGTCACAACTCGGAACTCCCATTGGGCCCATGACAACCGCCGCAACGTCTCGATAGGCATTCATTACCCAGAATGCTGATCGAAACCCCGCAAGGCTTAGCATAAGCTTCCACATCTCCCCGGTGAACGACAGTTATTAAATCTTGCATTTCAAGAAATCATAAGTCATTTTCAAATCAAAACAATATAATATTATTTTTTGGCTCATAGGGCATTTTCGTCATTTTTCTTTGAAAATATTGAAACCCGCCAAAAACATGGTGTGTGGGTGAAAAACACATGTTTCATAATTAAAAGTAAATTTAGATGTCTAAAATAATTATTTGAAATGAAATTATAATTGTTTGATTAAAATAATAATATTCAATAAAATATTTTATTTTTTTTAAAAAAATATTTATAGAGAAATCCGTAATTAATTTATGTAGTGTAAAAGCTAAATATATTCATACGTACTTTAAAGCAGATAACTGAAGTATAAAATTACTTTTACAGTGACACGTGTGCCCCCAACTAACCAATAAGGTGTGAGTTTGTGAACCTACAATTTTGTCGATGCAAGGCTAACTGAAGTCCTTGATGCAATCGGCTATCCTGAGCCTGAAATGTGGGGAATTGAGGGTGGTGAGATTATAAAATCCAAGTGAGTAAACAAATACCATCTAAACCATCTAAAGTTGAGTAAATGGAGACAAGATATTCCATTCCAGTATGTTTTTCATAACATCAATAATCAATTTACTCAAATAATCAACTTAGCTTATGTATTTCACAAAACTTGGCTCTTGCCAAAATCATTCCCGAGGATGCCTTGGCCTAGGCATCTGATCGAGATCGCCAAGGCTATTCAGTGTAGTACACACATGAACATAATTTTACATTTGAAAATTTAGCCATGCCTTGGCGTTGGTTGAGTCTCACTCTCACGCGGTGGTCCACATGAAGTGCACTCAAATCTTTACCTCCAAAGACACCTTCCACACGGCTCTCCGATCGAGGTAAGGTATATATGATTTTGTCCCCCTTCTCTTAAGCTGGTTCACAAAACCTCCATTGCAGGGATTATGGATTATTTTATCTACCACGTTATTTATAAAATCTTTTTCTACATGACATGGCAATTTATCGCAACCTAACCTCTCAAGGCTGAATACACAGTACAAATAATTCTAACACCAAAAATTAGTTTAGACATTCATGCTCATATTTTGTCATAAGCCATTCAATTTAAACACAATTTATATCCCAACAAATAAACAATCTCCAATTACTCTATTTTTCCAAAATCATCATTTAATTTCTAAAAATTTATAAAATCATTTTATAAAATCACATTTATTCAAAAAGCATAACAATTTACCATTTAAACCCATTTTACCATAAAATCTCAAAATTTAATAAAAACTACTCTAGATAATTAAGACGATAGTAAGTTTACTCACAATTCTAGGAGTCGATGTACTCCTAATCCCAGTCTTCAAGCACAATCTCTGTACTTTTACCAGTATAATTTTCTCACCACTTATCCACAATGTACAGTACATAATTCACCATAGTAATGCTTGACCATTATAAAATCAATTCAGGCTCGGTGTATATGCATGATATGATATGCAACTTATCCGACTACCGCTTAAATGAGGTGCAGACCTAATTCGGCCTATTATCCGATTAAATGACAATTGTGTCCGATTTGGCTCCAAATTGCTCCATTTCAGTTCTAATATTTCAATTCACTAAATACAATTCTAATAATCTAAAATTCAGCCTAACAACCCTTACAATTCTTCTTGAAAATTTCGACCATTGTGGTGCACTATCACTAAAAATTTTTTCATTCCATTTTCTCACCATAAATCATCATTTCATCAATTTTTCAACCAATTCACTTGATCAAAAAATCAATTCATTACTTCTACACTTCACATAGGGTTCGGCCATTGAAGGTTCATGGGGAAAATGGATTCTTTTCTTGTTGTTTTGTTTTTAAACATGCTTAACTAACTCTAAACACCAACATAACTCAAAATCAAATAATTCCAACATCATTTCTCTCACCAAACCCACTCGGCCAGCCATGATTTCCCCATGAAAACATACAATCCAACCATGGAAAATAAGGAGAAATGCATGGGTAAGGTAAATCACTAGCAAAATCAAAGAAATTTTACCTTTGCTTGATCAAATCCTTGAATTCCAACACTTTCTCTTTGATTTTTCCCACCTAGGGTTTGTTCTTCCATGGTTTATCTTCTCTTCTGGTTTGGCCGACCACTATGGGAGAAATGGGCTGGTTTTTATGCTTTTTTATAAAGAAAGAATAAAATAATAAAAACATGACACATGTCATTTCCTTATTGGTTCAAATTTTAAATATTTGACTTTTAATTCTTTAATTCCCCACCACACATTTCTCATGTTTATCCATTTCCATGATGAATAAAATCCCTTGGTCTTGAGAAGTGTCGGAGGTGAAAATTTACCGATTTACCCCCGAGACAGTAAAATTATCGTTTTTGCCCCTATACTCCAAAAACATCGAGAATTAAATTTTTTTTCACTGTTAAACCTCATATTATACTTCATATGATCAATCTTAGTAAAAAATTTCATCAAACACCCAAATTAAATTTTTAGGTGGCAAAATGACCATTTTGCCCATAATCGGTCAATTTTCCTGATTAACTCCAAATCGGCTCTCGAACTCCGAATCACCATTTTAGGTCATCCCTGGACTGTAAAATTCTCAATTTCACCTTAAAATCCCTATTTAGTTAGTTTGAGGTATAAATCGACTTACTTGTACTTCTAAGCAAAATATCGACTTTTAAATATTCTTCCGGGGCTGTTCAAATATACAATCACTCTATCAGTCTCATGTGTAACATGGTAGATAATTTAGGGCTAGGCTTGATAGCTAGGGTTAAGGTAGGATATAGGATAATATGAAGCTCAAATCACCCTAAGCACATAATCATTCTATGACCTATAACGAGCTTTATTCTTCACTTCTCCTAGTCACCCTGTTTCCTCTGTTCCTTATCCCTTTTCATTTATCAAACACTTTTCTTTTATTTTTTATTTTTTATCTTTTTCTTCTTCTTTTTTCTCTTTTTTTTTATTCACAATTTAATAGCCCCAAAATTATTTCTTTTTGTGAGACCCTGTCAAGCTCGATTAAAAGACGGTATTGTATCGAGTGGTACAATTAAGTTAAATCGAGCCTTGAACTAGTTCAAATAGAAATTCTAAGAGGAATTTGAAAATTTTAAAACCAACAGAATGGTTTAGAATAGTGATTTGGAGTTCAAGGTCCAGTTTGGAGTCCATCAGAAAATTGACCGATTAGGGACAAAACGGTCATTTTACCATTTGATGATAAAATGGAGATTTTTAGCCAAGATTTGATCACATTTGACCAAGAATAATTATATGAAATATAATTATGATTATTGGAGTATAAAATGATGTTTAGTAGTGAAAAATTTTGATTCTCGGTATTTATAGAGCACAAGGGCAAAATGGTAATTTTGCCACTAGTGGACTAAACGAAAATTTTTTTTTAAACAATTTTTGCCCCATTTAGTTAATATTGATCAATATTAGTGTTATTTTAGGTTGAAAAGTAGAAATAATGAGATTCCGGTACATTTCAGAGTATAAGGGCAAAATCGTAATTTTTTTGTCTCGGGGGCAAATCAGTAAACTTTTCGGCCCAGCACTTGTCAAGACCAAGGGATTTTAATTGTGGTAGGATTGGATAAATACCAGAATATTTGTGGTGGAAAATTAAGAAGAAAAAGTCAAAAAGTTAAAAATTTGGCCAATAAGCATGTGACACATGGCATGCTTGATTATTTTATTATTTTCTATAGAAATCAGCCCATTAAATCCCCAATTCCCTCACCATATTCGGCCTAGACATCCAGCAACCAGAAAAAAGGAAGAACAAAAGGAAAAACAAGAAAACCTAGGTGGAAATTCAAAGAAAAAGTGAAGAAATCAAGGAAACAAGCTAGGTAAGTTAAAATTTCTTTAATTCTCCTTGATACCTAGCTTACCCATGCTTTTGTTCTTGATTTCCATGGTTGAATATTGAGTTATCATGATGAATTCAATTCTGAAAAATGGGTATGGAAGAGGAATTGTTGTTGGAATAATTTGATTTTAGACTATGTTAGTGTTTAGGGATAGTTAAGCATGGTTATGAACAAAAACACAAAAGAAATATTCAATTTCTCTAGGGTTCCTTGTTGGCTGAACCATGAGGGCTGAATATCAATGGGGTATTGTTTTTATTTCAAGGAAAATGGCATGGAAAATGATGAAGTAAGGTGAAACGGTTATGTAGAAAAAGATTCGATGCTAGTACACCAAATGACCAAATTTTTTTCTATAAGGAATTGTGAGGGTTCTAATGCTGAATTTGGCTTTATTTAAATGTATGTGGTAAATTAAGGTATTAGAGGAGAAATGAATTAATTTGGAGGTGATTTGGACACAATCGCCGATTAATCGGGTGATCGGTCAAATTTAATCGATACCGTGATTAAGCGGTAATCAGACATATTTTTGCATTACATATCAAGCATTAGTAGTTTAAATTAATTTATATCAATTTAGGGACAATATAGTAAATTCCTCGACTTTGTTATTTGTCAAGGTGGTGAGACGTCCGGAAAAGGCAAAGGAATTACGCCTGAGGACTATTAGTCAGAGTTCACCCAGAATCCGAATTTTCAACACCTGTGAGTGGACTGCCTATCAAAATTTTTTTGGGAATATGACTATTTTGAACAAAGTGTTTGAATGATTTTATGAAATTTTTCATGAAAATGAATGCCTTGGGAACAAGCTTTTAAGAAAAGGTTTATGTTATGAAATGTGGTTATTATGGATTTCTATGTGGCTGCATTATGTTGATATACATATATGCTTGAATATAATGTTGTGTAATTATGTTGACTCGGCTATGTGCGAGTAGGGAGTGTGCATAAGCCGAGGATGACCCGGTTATGTGCGAGTAGGGAGTGCGCATAATCCGGTGATGACCCAGCCATGTGCGAGTAGGGAGTGCGCATGAGCTGGTGATGATGATGATGATGAGCTGGTGATGATGATGATGGGTTGATGAGATGATGATGATGGGTATATACGTATATATATATATACATATGTAAATGTGTGTGATATAGCAAATTGATGGACAATGATTTATGGTTGTAATGTACGTAAAATTTGACACATTATACTTTGAGAATTTTCATGAATGTTAGGTTGATTTTATTAGTTTAGCAGGATGGCTATTGTTGAGTGAGGAAAAATGTTTCTCTTGTTGCTTTGTTTTCACTGCATCGAAATTCATGCTCGCTGTAGCGAAAAACTCTGGGGTTTGGAGGGGTTTTAAATAGGAATGAACTAAATTGCATTGTTTGAAACAAGTGCATCATGATTTTAAATTTTTCCTAATTGTTGCTTGTTCCCTTCCTTGTTCACTCACTGGGTTTATACTCACCATTTTCAAATTCATGTTTTCAGATCACGAGGTAGCCGATAATTAGGACGAGGTGTCCTTGTAGATCTGTGTACATCTTCTGGTAGGTGTCTCGGCATTCGGTAGCTGTATATCCATCCGAGTCACTCCGCTGGAGGTCGAGTATTATTTTGTTATGTATAGATGAACTTAAATGTAAATTTTAAAAGAGTAATGCCAGTACGAGTTGGCAATGTGTATCACTATTTTGACTCAAAGTCATGAAATACGACTTAGTGATAATAAATAGAATCATAAGTAAAATAAATAATAGGCTTGCTTGGATTTAGTGGATTATGTCCATTGGACCCATGCGCCGGTCATGACCCGGAATTTGGGTCGTGACAGTATTGGTATCAGAGCCCTAGGTTTGTCTAGGTCCTAGAACTTCCTTTTTGTTAGTCCAGCGGAGAGTCGGGTCTTTATGTGGGAACTTCAGTTGTAAAGTGTGAACCGCGGCACATTTTACAACCAAATGACCGCATAGATTCCCTATCTTAGAAACCACCTGTTGCTTTAAGTATGATTATAATATGTGTTTAATAACAGGCGTTTGCTTTTGTCTAGGTAAGAATGCCGCCTAAGACACGAGCCGCCTCAAGACGGGCAGGGGAGCAAGATGTTCCCATTGAGATGGCAGATAGACCACGGGCATCCACCCAGAGAGGCCGAGGTAGACGTGGCAGGGTCACTAGGCCGGTGGGGTTGGATACGCCTGTGAGTAGGCAAGAAGAGGGACAGTCCTCAGGTGATGTAGATAGACACCCAGCTAGGGGTATTACTATTGAGGATTTGGCGGCAGGCCTACAGGGAGTTAACCGGGTTGTAGAGATGATGGCGACCCGCATGGAAGATATACAAAGGGTAGTAGAGGGGAGACCTACAGTACAAGAATCCCCTAGCTCCCAAGGACAGGCCGATCACCAACATCATGAGGAGGAGAGGGGACATCTAGATATTTCTCTTCCTGACTTTCTCAAGCTTAAGCCTCCAACATTTTCAGGGTCTGATGCATCGGAGAAACCCCAGGTTTTCTTGGATAAGATGGAGAAAATTTGTAAAGCCTTGGGATGTTCTAGTGTTCGGTCAGTTGAGCTAGCCGCCTTCCAATTAGAGGATGTGGCGCAGGAATGGTATAGCTCTTTATGTAGAGGCAGACCGACTAATGCAACACCGTTGGCTTGGAGTGAGTTCAGTGTAGCCTTCTTAGATCGATTCTTACCACTCAGTGTGCGTAATGCTAGAGCTAGAGAGTTTGAGACTTTGGTACAGACTTCAAGCATGACGGTGTCTGAGTATGACATCAAGTTCACGCAGCTAGCTCGTTATGCGCCCTATCTCGTTTCTACTGAGGAGATGAAGATTCAGAGATTTGTGGATGGGTTAGTGGAGCCATTATTTAGGGCTGTGGCATCCCGAGATTTCACTACCTATTCTGCAGCAGTGGATCGTGCTCAACGCATCGAGATGAGGACCAATGAGAGTAGGGCTGCGAGAGATAGAGCAAAAAGGGGCAAGACAGAGGGTTATCAGGGCCGTAGAGATTTCAGCAGTGGTGGTTCATCTTCTAGCCGTCAGGGTCCACAGAGGGACTCACGGTTACCGCAGCAGGGGAGTGACGCACCTGGTGCTAATATTAGGGTGGGACAGAGAACCTTCAATTCTAGGAGGCAGCAAGATTCTAGACAGAGTAGTCAAGTCATTCGCTCTTGTGATACTTGTGGGAGACGACATAGTGGACGGTGCTTCCTTACTACAAAAACTTGTTACGGGTGCGGTCAACCTGGGCATATTAGGAGGGATTGTCCGATGGCACATCAATCACCAGATTCTGCTCGTGGTTCCACTCAGCCAGCTTCATCTGCTCCGTCAGTTGCTGTCTCATCTGGCCGGGAGGTTAGTGGATCGAGAGGTAGAGGTGCGGGTACTTCCTCTCAAGGCAGACCATCTGGGTCCGGACATCAAAGTTCTATTGGTAGAGGCCAAGCGAGGGTGTTTGCTTTAACACAGCAGGAGGCTCAAACATCCAATGCCGTGGTCTCAGGTATTCTCTCCGTTTGTAATATGAATGCTCGAGTACTATTTGATCCTGGTGCTACCCATTCTTTTATCTCTCCATGTTTTGCATCTCGGTTGGGTAGAGGTCGTGTTAGGAGAGAGGAACAATTAGTGGTGTCTACTCCTTTAAAGGAGATATTTGTGGCCGAGTGGGAATATGAGTCTTGTGTAGTGCGAGTCAAGGATAAAGACACTTCGGTGAATCTAGTGGTGCTAGACACCTTAGACTTTGATGTAATCTTGGGGATGAATTGGTTATCACCCTGTCATGCTAGTGTGGACTGCTATCATAAATTGGTTAGATTTGATTTCCCCGGTGAACCATCATTTAGTATTCAAGGGGATAGGAGTAATGCTCCAACCAATTTGATATCGGTCATATCTGCCAGAAGATTATTACGACAGGGTTGTATAGGTTACTTGGCTGTTGTAAAGGATAGTCAGGCAAAGATTGGAGATGTAACTCAAGTGTCGGTGGTGAAGGAGTTCGTGGATGTATTTCCTGAAGAGCTACCAGGTTTGCCTCCTGAACGGGAGGTTGAGTTTTGCATAGATTTGATTCCCGACACTAGACCTATATCCATACCCCCATATAGAATGGCACCTGCAGAGCTTAAAGAGCTTAAGGATCAGTTGGAGGATTTGTTGGATAAAGGTTTCATACGACCTAGTGTATCCCCATGGGGAGCACCAGTGTTATTTGTGAAGAAGAAAGATGGGTCACTTAGGCTGTGCATTGATTATCGACAGCTTAATAAAGTGACGGTGAAGAATAAATATCCTCTCCCAAGGATAGATGATTTATTTGATCAACTACAAGGAGCACAATGTTTTTCTAAGATAGATCTGCGATCTGGGTACCATCAGTTGAGAATCCGGAACGAAGATATACCCAAGACCGCATTTCGAACAAGATATGGGCACTATGAGTTCTTAGTGATGTCATTTGGGCTCACGAATGCTCCTGCAGCCTTTATGGATTTGATGAACCGAGTGTTCAAACCTTATTTGGATAAGTTTGTAGTGGTGTTTATTGATGATATTTTGATATATTCAAAGAGTCGAGAGGAGCATGAGCAGCATCTTAAGATAGTGCTCCAAATTTTGAGAGAACATCGATTGTATGCTAAGTTCTCCAAGTGTGAGTTTTGGCTCGAAAGTGTTGCATTCTTGGGGCATGTGGTATCTAAGGAGGGGATACGAGTTGATACAAAGAAAATTGAAGCAGTGGAAAAATGGCCAAGGCCAACATCAGTTACGGAGATTAGAAGCTTTGTGGGTTTAGCTGGCTATTATCGTCGCTTTGTGAAAGACTTCTCCAAAATAGTTGCCCCTTTGACTAAGCTGACACGTAAAGATACAAAATTTGAGTGGTCTGATGCTTGTGAGAATAGTTTTGAGAAGCTTAAGGCATGTCTCACCACAGCTCCAGTGTTAAGCCTGCCGCAAGGCACAGGGGGTTACACGGTGTTTTGTGATGCATCGGGGGTTGGTTTAGGATGTGTATTGATGCAACATGGGAAGGTGATTGCGTATGCATCTAGGCAACTTAAAAGGCATGAGCAGAATTACCCCATACACGATTTGGAAATGGCAGCAATCGTGTTTGCCTTAAAGATTTGGAGACATTACTTGTATGGTGAGACTTGCGAGATATACACGGACCACAAAAGTCTGAAGTATATATTTCAGCAGAGGGATCTTAACTTACGGCAACGTAGATGGATGGAGTTGCTAAAGGATTATGATTGTACTATTCTTTATCATCCCGGTAAGGCCAATGTAGTGGCGGATGCCTTGAGTCGAAAATCAATGGGAAGCTTGGCACATATTTCCATTGGTAGGAGATCTTTGGTTAGAGAGATCCATAGTTTGGGAGACATAGGTGTGCGTTTGGAAGTTGCGGAGACAAATGCTTTGTTAGCACACTTTAGAGTGAGGCCTATTTTAATGGACAGGATTAAAGAAGCACAAAGTAAAGATGAATTTGTGATTAAGGCCTTAGAGGATCCTCAGGGTAGGAAAGGAAAAATGTTTACTAAAGGCACAGATGGAGTGTTGAGGTATGGAACCAGACTTTATGTGCCTGATGGTGACGGGTTGAGGAGAGAAATATTAGAGGAAGCTCACATGGCAGCTTATGTGGTACATCCAGGGGCTACAAAAATGTATCAAGATTTGAAAGAGGTGTATTGGTGGGAAGGACTTAAAAGAGATGTAGCTGAGTTTGTCTCCAAGTGCCTAGTTTGTCAGCAGGTTAAGGCCGAGCATCAAAAGCCTGCAGGGCTACTACAGCCATTACCAGTACCCGAGTGGAAGTGGGAACATATTGCTATGGACTTTGTAACGGGTTTGCCTCGAACCAGTGGGGGATATGATTCAATTTGGATAGTAGTGGACCGGTTAACAAAGTCAGCTCATTTTCTTCCGGTTAAGACTACTTATGGGGCTGCCCAATATGCTCGAGTTTATGTGGATGAGATAGTGCGACTACATGGTATTCCCATTTCTATAGTATCTGACAGAGGAGCTCAGTTTACTAGTAGGTTTTGGGGAAAGTTGCAAGAAGCATTGGGCACTAAGTTGGATTTCAGCACAGCTTTCCACCCTCAGACTGATGGACAATTTGAACGGACCATACAGACATTGGAGGATATGTTGAGGGCTTGTGTGATAGACCTTGGTGTCAGGTGGGAACAATATTTACCCTTAGTGGAATTTGCCTACAACAACAGTTTCCAAACTAGCATCCAAATGGCACCATTTGAGGCCTTATATGGACGAAGATGTAGGTCACCCATTGGATGGCTAGAGGTGGGAGAAAGGAAACTTTTGGGGCCTGAATTGGTGCAGGATGCAACCGAGAAAATACACATGATCCGTCAAAGGATGTTAACAGCACAAAGTAGACAGAAATCATATGCTGATAACCGACGGAGAGACTTGGAGTTCCAAGTAGGAGATCATGTATTTTTGAAAGTTTCGCCAACTAAAGGGATAATGAGGTTTGGCAAGAAAGGGAAGTTAAGTCCTCGGTATATAGGGCCATTCGAGATCTTAGAAAAGGTTGGAGCGGTGGCTTATCGTTTGGCATTACCACCAGACCTCTCTAATATTCATCCCGTGTTTCATGTATCCATGCTTAGGAAGTACAACCCAGATCCATCACATGTAATACGGTATGAAACAATTCAGTTGCAAGATGATCTAACCTATGAGGAACAACCGGTAGCTATCCTTGATAGGCAAGTTAAAAAGCTCCGTTCAAAGGATGTAGCCTCAGTGAAAGTGTTGTGGCGGAATCACACTAGCGAGGAGGTAACGTGGGAAGCTGAGGATGAGATGCGGACAAAGCATCCACACCTCTTCGATATGTAAAGGTAAGCCACTCTACATTGAATTTAAATTCGGGGACCGAATTTTTATTAGTGGGGGAGAATGTGAGACCCTGTCAAGCTCGATTAAAAGACGGTATTGTATCGAGTGGTACAATTAAGTTAAATCGAGCCTTGAACTAGTTCAAATAGAAATTCTAAGAGGAATTTGAAAATTTTAAAACCAACAGAATGGTTTAGAATAGTGATTTGGAGTTCAAGGTCCAGTTTGGAGTCCATCAGAAAATTGACCGATTAGGGACAAAACGGTCATTTTACCATTTGATGATAAAATGGAGATTTTTAGCCAAGATTTGATCACATTTGACCAAGAATAATTATATGAAATATAATTATGATTATTGGAGTATAAAATGATGTTTAGTAGTGAAAAATTTTGATTCTCGGTATTTATAGAGCACAAGGGCAAAATGGTAATTTTGCCACTAGTGGACTAAACGAAAATTTTTTTTTAAACAATTTTTGCCCCATTTAGTTAATATTGATCAATATTAGTGTTATTTTAGGTTGAAAAGTAGAAATAATGAGATTCCGGTACATTTCAGAGTATAAGGGCAAAATCGTAATTTTTTTGTCTCGGGGGCAAATCAGTAAAATTTTCGGCCCAGCACTTGTCAAGACCAAGGGATTTTAATTGTGGTAGGATTGGATAAATACCAGAATATTTGTGGTGGAAAATTAAGAAGAAAAAGTCAAAAAGTTAAAAATTTGGCCAATAAGCATGTGACACATGGCATGCTTGATTATTTTATTATTTTCTATAGAAATCAGCCCATTAAATCCCCAATTCCCTCACCATATTCGGCCTAGACATCCAGCAACCAGAAAAAAGGAAGAACAAAAGGAAAAACAAGAAAACCTAGGTGGAAATTCAAAGAAAAAGTGAAGAAATCAAGGAAACAAGCTAGGTAAGTTAAAATTTCTTTAATTCTCCTTGATACCTAGCTTACCCATGCTTTTGTTCTTGATTTCCATGGTTGAATATTGAGTTATCATGATGAATTCAATTCTGAAAAATGGGTATGGAAGAGGAATTGTTGTTGGAATAATTTGATTTTAGACTATGTTAGTGTTTAGGGATAGTTAAGCATGGTTATGAACAAAAACACAAAAGAAATATTCAATTTCTCTAGGGTTCCTTGTTGGCTGAACCATGAGGGCTGAATATCAATGGGGTATTGTTTTTATTTCAAGGAAAATGGCATGGAAAATGATGAAGTAAGGTGAAACGGTTATGTAGAAAAAGATTCGATGCTAGTACACCAAATGACCAAATTTTTTTCTATAAGGAATTGTGAGGGTTCTAATGCTGAATTTGGCTTTATTTAAATGTATGTGGTAAATTAAGGTATTAGAGGAGAAATGAATTAATTTGGAGGTGATTTGGACACAATCGCCGATTAATCGAGTGATCGGTCAAATTTAATCGATACCGTGATTAAGCGGTAATCAGACATATTTTTGCATTACATATCAAGCATTAGTAGTTTAAATTAATTTATATCAATTTAGGGACAATATAGTAAATTCCTCGACTTTGTTATTTGTCAAGGTGGTGAGACGTCCGGAAAAGGCAAAGGAATTACGCCTGAGGACTATTAGTCAGAGTTCACCCAGAATCCGAATTTTCAACACCTGTGAGTGGACTGCCTATCAAAATTGTTTTGGGAATATGACTATTTTGAACAAAGTGTTTGAATGATTTTATGAAATTTTTCATGAAAATGAATGCCTTGGGAACAAGCTTTTAAGAAAAGGTTTATGTTATGAAATGTGGTTATTATGGATTTCTATGTGGCTGCATTATGTTGATATACATATATGCTTGAATATAATGTTGTGTAATTATGTTGACTCGGCTATGTGCGAGTAGGGAGTGTGCATAAGCCGAGGATGACCCGGTTATGTGCGAGTAGGGAGTGCGCATAATCCGGTGATGACCCAGCCATGTGCGAGTAGGGAGTGCGCATGAGCTGGTGATGATGATGATGATGAGCTGGTGATGATGATGATGGGTTGATGAGATGATGATGATGGGTATATACGTATATATATATATACATATGTAAATGTGTGTGATATAGCAAATTGATGGACAATGATTTATGGTTGTAATGTACGTAAAATTTGACACATTATACTTTGAGAATTTTCATGAATGTTAGGTTGATTTTATTAGTTTAGCAGGATGGCTATTGTTGAGTGAGGAAAAATGTTTCTCTTGTTGCTTTGTTTTCACTGCATCGAAATTCATGCTCGCTGTAGCGAAAAACTCTGGGGTTTGGAGGGGTTTTAAATAGGAATGAACTAAATTGCATTGTTTGAAACAAGTGCATCATGATTTTAAATTTTTCCTAATTGTTGCTTGTTCCCTTCCTTGTTCACTCACTGGGTTTATACTCACCATTTTCAAATTCATGTTTTCAGATCACGAGGTAGCCGATAATTAGGACGAGGTGTCCTTGTAGATCTGTGTACATCTTCTGGTAGGTGTCTCGGCATTCGGTAGCTGTATATCCATCCGAGTCACTCCGCTGGAGGTCGAGTATTATTTTGTTATGTATAGATGAACTTAAATGTAAATTTTAAAAGAGTAATGCCAGTACGAGTTGGCAATGTGTATCACTATTTTGACTCAAAGTCATGAAATACGACTTAGTGATAATAAATAGAATCATAAGTAAAATAAATAATAGGCTTGCTTGGATTTAGTGGATTATGTCCATTGGACCCATGCGCCGGTCATGACCCGAAATTTGGGTCGTGACACTTTTTGTGGTAGATAATGGGGTGAATATTTTCACAAAATTTTCAATTTTTCCATAAACTTCACCTTTTTTTACCTTTTTCTTCGTTACTTAGCTCAATTACACTCCTAAAATGATTTATGTACTTAGGAATGATGGGCGTTAAAGTGAAAATTTATTTAAAGGCTAAGGTTATTTAATATGCATTTAACAAAGAAAAGAAAAAATTATGCTCAAAAGGGGCAACTAAAGATAAAATATAGCACGGTAGGCTTAAAAAACTCAAACAGTCCAAATATGGGATAAGTCATTTCCCTAACTAAGTGTAGCTTAGGATTTCTCCTCAAGAGAAATTAAAACAAAATTTAGAACTCAACACTTTATTCAAAAATTTACACTTACATAAACATTTTCAAAATTAACACAATTATTCAAAGGAAGAAGCATGTGCTCAATATGGTGGAATTCACATTCTACAATGATGCTCAACAACAAAGTTCAACATAATACTGAAACAATATTTATATTTACTTAGAGCACAAGATAACAAGACAACTATTTTTCTTCATTGGATAAGTAAATCAAAGCAATTGGTGCAACTTCTCATAGCCAACATTTAAAAAAAAAAAAACTAATTGAAAATTAACAAACTTAACTAACTTGAAGCTTAAAAATATTAAATGTAAAAACCAAAAGCAAAGTTTATAGCTTAAACTCCCCTTACACTTAAATCTAACATTGTCCTTAATGTTAAAAAGTAAAGAAGAAATACTCCCCTAGGTAGCGAAGATCCTCTAATCTTCCTCTTCATCCTCATTATATCCAAAGTTGTTAGGAGGATCCATTAAGGTGACAAAAATCTAAATAAGAAAAAGAACAAAAACAAATTAATGGAAAAATCTAAAAAAAATTAAGTTCAAATAAAAAGAGTAAGAGTTTCAAAAACTTGGGTTGCCTCTTAAGAAAAATTTCTTTATAGTCAACTAGCTTAACTGTGGCACCCCTATTTGCACTTCTTCATCTTGGGAATAAGGCTTGAGGCTTAGTCCATTAACCATAAGTGCTCTAGTGGCTTGACTCTATATCTCTGTTACCCCACATGGGTAGACCTTGATCACTTCAAAAATACCCAACCATCTTGTCTTGCATTTCCATGGAAAAAGTTTAAAGTGGGAATTAGAGAAAAACACTTGTTGTGCAACCTCAAAACTAAGGCAACTAGAAGGTGGTGGACAATGCTCTTGATGTGACTGATTAATCTTGATATGTGGAAGTGGTGGCTTTAACACAAAGGTTGGGTCTTGCTCACTTTGAGGTGGAGAATTAGGCCTAACCTTGCCATCATCAACTAAGTCCACTCTATAGCAACTAACTGAAAGGGCATGATCCTTAATTGCATTGAAAATTTTAAACTCAACTACATCCTCTCCAACTTTAAAAGTTATCTTGCCTTCCTTCACATCAATGATTGCACTTGCAATCACTAAGAAAGGACATCCCAAGATTAAAGGAATTTCCACATCCTCTTCCATCTCAAGCACAATGAAGTCCATCGGAATATAAAGATGCTAAACTTTAACCAACACATCATCTATAATCCCAATAGGGTGTCGAATTGTTTAGTCTACTAACTACAAAGAAACAACATTAGGTTGTATCTCATTAAATTCAAATTTCTTGGCAATAAACAAAGGCATTATTGAAACACTAGCAAACAAATCACACAAAGCTTTAGAAATTTTAAAAGTACCAATAGTTCAAGGAATAGGAAAACTCCCTAGATTTTTAAGCTTTGGTGAAAGCTTGTTATGGATTATAACATTGTACTTCTCAGTGAGTGCCACTGTTTTATACTTGCCAAGTCTCCCCTTTTTTGTGAATATACCTTTCAAAAACTTAACATAAGTAGGCATCCTCTCTAAAGCTTTAACAAAAGGAATGTTAATATGGAGTTTCTTGAACAGTTCTTGAAATTTCTGAAATTAAGCATCTAACTTTTGCTTCTAAAAACGTTGAAGACATGGAAGAGGACGGTGTGTTGTGTTGGGATGAGCCTTGCAGCCAATTAGGATTGGTTAAGGCTTGATTCCAATCATGTAACTATATCATTCATGTCAAATGATTAGAGGTTTTTCTTCATTAATAAGACATTAATTATTATGAGTTATAAGTCTAATTGGATGAAGTCCATGAGATTAATATGCCTTGCAAGGAAACTGTAATGGGTTGCAGTTATGAGATTCCTATGCATCAAAGCATAATCTCAAAATGTTCCTGGTCAATGTATCATTGAGACTGGACATCAATGATGCTTAGAGACTGGTATATTTTATGTTCCTTACTTTGGAAGTAAGCAATCGATCTCATAGATTGAAGTATAGAGATACTTGGAACTAGAATATATGTGCTTGCATAGGAGAGCAAGTTCACTGAACATGACCCGCCATGAGAATTGCATTCGGTAATACACTCTAGTGTTTATGAAACACTTCTCATGTGTCAGTCGTGTAAATACTCCCTAGACTTGAGACACTAGGTTGTCTTATATGTGGAGTGCTATACTTTGATTTCATCCCTACAGGTGCCTAACCAAGGATGCCAAAATAGGTTGCTTTTAGGTATAGTATGAAGCATGTGACGGCAAATGAGTGGTCAAGATAGGAATCATCACCTCAAGTGTTTTAGAGGACATATCCTATAAGTTCTTGGTTAACATTAGCTTATTGAAGTCCTTGGCCGAGGTGACATGGAGATTATGAAAAAGGTTTCATAACTCTCTATAAAGCTAATGCTATAATTGCAAGAACAAATATAGAGGTCAAAAAGAGTAGACATTGTACCAAGATCTTATCATCTCTAGGATATATGATGAGGGAATGAATTACACTGATAGACTGTACACTGAAAGGTTGTCAAAGAACCCTTTGACTATCTCAACAATTGGGTGGCCATGATGCATTGCTAGATGCCAATCTTGGTCCATGGAATTGATTATAGATTAATTGATTGAAATTTATATTAATCAATTAAGTCATTAATCAATTCCATTCTCAACATGTTGAGAACCTAATGGGTCACACACAATAATTGCATTTGAATTAAATTGGGAGAATGACGATTTAAGTTAGACTTAAATCACATGCTAGGTAATTAACTTCTATAAACTTAATTAAAAGAGTTTAATTAAGTTTTTGGCATAATTATAAATAGTTATAATTATAAGGCCTTGATTGCAAAATATAAAGGAAATTAATTTTGATTTTAATTTCCAAGGACTTAATTAAAAGAGTTTAATTAAGTAATAGGCCCAATACTATAATGTGTTATAATATTGAGGGCTTAATTGCAAAATTGAAGTTATTTTAACCTAACTATATAAGTCACCTTTTAACTATTTTTCCTTATGAGAGTTTTTCACAATTGAAGAAAACGTAGTTTTTGTCAGAAAAAGAAAAACGTTTTCTTTCTTTGCCACCACTCCCTTTGTGTGAAAGAGAAAATTGTTTATTCAAGAAAGGTTCGGCTAAGATTGTGAAAAAGAATAAAAGGACAATTGTTGTCCTCTTTTCTAGCACAAAGTATAGTTAAAAACTCCTTCATTTGTTGAAGGTCCAAGTGCAATTGTGTGTACTACCATTAGAGGCCAAGCACTTGATTGGCTAGGGTTTTTGCTCCTTGTGGTGTTCGCGAGATTGCTTAAGAAAGTGCCATCGTGATTACAAAATTACATGGTAAGGTAACATTTTAAACAATAATTTATTTTGTGCTTTTATGTGTTAAATATCACCAAGGTGATCCATGGGTGGAGGCATGTATTGTTGTTTAGTTATAAAGTTTTTAATTTTCTTTCTGCTGCGTATTTTGAGCATGCCATCCATAGCCAAACCCATCATGTTGCTTGTGCATCCTTGACTTGAACTTGTTTGTTCGACTTTCCAACTTCAAATTCTTTTTCCATTGATTTTTCCTACTGCTAAACTTGTTTGCCTTTATCTCCAACCTCTTTCCCACTTCAAATGGTTACTGTCATACACGATTCTTTGCTTTCCCTTTATCGGGTTCAGTTTGATATTACTTGGTAAGGTCACCTAAGGCTTATTGTTGATAGCATTGGCTAATTGCCTCAATTGAGTCTTAAGATTTTTCAACTAAACTACTTGACTATGAATAAGAGCATCCGTCTTCGCCATATATTGCATTGGCAGCTCTTTAAAGGATGATTTCTTTTCTTACACTCGGGGTCTAGGTTGTTATGAAACTTGGAGGAAACTGTGGTCACGGAGCTAAGGAAGAACTCTAATTGTTGCTCCAAGAAAAGTTGGGGTGATTCCTCCACCCAAGATTATATATGTTAGAGTATGGGTTATTTTGCTATCCATTCCCCACAAACTGCATTGACTCAGTACTTATATGATGTCACGACCCGGCCTCCCTTCAAGCCTGTGACAACCGCTGCGAAGTCTTAGTAGACATTTATTACCCGAAATGTCAACCGAAACCTCACAAAGGTCTTGCATCATTTTTCCACTTCCCTTGTGAGCAATAGTTACTAAATATCGAGTTTTAAGAGAATATAAACTATTTTAGATAAAAAACAATCAAAATAAAATTTTCGCCACACAAGGGTATTTTGGTCATTTTTATCTAAAAATTTCAAAACCTGATAAAAATACAACATATGGTAGAAAGATATCCATTTCTGATCAAAAATAAATTTTTGTAATCTAAATCATCCATTTGGAGTGAAAAGTTGGCTAATTAGACTAAATAAAAATATTCGATAATATATTCCATTTTCTTATAAAATAATTTTTATAGAATTATGCATAAATAGTTTTTGTAGCGTAAGAACAAAATAAATTCATACACATAGTGATACAGTAAACCAGGTATTCAAAATTATCCTACAGTAGCATATGGACCACGAGATAACCAAAAGTGTGCAAGAATGTAGACCTACGATTTCCAAGGAAGTAAGTCCAAAAGAAATCCTTGATGAAATCGACTGCCTATAAACTATCCTGAACCTGAAATGGTTAAAAAGAAAGGGTGAGTTTTCATAAACTCGGTGAGTAAACAAAGTCCGTCATTAACTTCTAAAGCCGAGTAAATGGAGACAGTTAACTTTTCATCATACCATAATCCACAACATTTTGTACTTGTTTCAAATCATATAAAATAACACATTTCATTATAATACACATCACGATTTATGATTTTCTTAAAAACTTGGCTCGTGCCAAAAATCATACTCAGTGATACCTTGGCCGAGGCATTCAACTGAGTCCGCCAAGGTTATTAAGTTAACAACTACTCATAAAAACATAGTTTAGCCATCTCTTGGCGTTGACAGAGTTCATCCTCAAGTAGTGGTTCGGCGTGAAGTGAACTCTATCATAGCTTAGGAGATATCCTTCGCGCCTCTCATACTAAGGTAAATATAATGGGGTTTACCGTGCCCCTCTAATAGGCTGGTCCACGGAAACCCACCTATTGCAGTGGCTAATTAAATAACCCACCAATCAATAAAATTTTGACAACATAACGTGGCTAACATAATACTACCCAACTTATCAAAGGAAAACAAACAGTTTAATATATTTCACAACCCAAAAACCCAGCCACTTATGTCATCACGTATCAGTTCATAAATCATCAATTCCAAACATAAGTACATAAACTTAAATATATAGGCAACATCAAAGGTTGGTCTCCACATACTTACATTTTCAAAAACATAATTGAATTGTAAAATAAGTCATAAACTTTATTCCTTAAATCGATTATTAGTCATAAAACATAAAATTCATTTAGGTTCAATATTCTTAAAATCATAAAAACGATTGTAAAAATACTCTAGATAGATAAGATGAACAGTGGTTACTCACTTTGATGGGAATTTACAACACTCCTAGTCTCGATCCTCAGGTGCAATACCTTTGCCCTTATCCGAGGGCTCACCACCTATACATAATGTGCAACAGGAAATTTAATATACTTATGCTAAATTGTCACAAACTATTATATGTTCTATATGAATGCATGCAATGAAATGGGAGGTGTTAAGCCTATCGCGCACTATACACTATTTAATCGGTCTAAACGTCCAATTCGATTCCAATTAATTTATTGCACTTCCAGTACTCTCCAAAATTCCACACACTCCAATAAAAATCTATTCTAAGTGCAATTACCAAAATATCCATCATTATTGTGCAAATTGCTAACTAACGGGAGTAAAATTTTTTGGTACCCGTTTTCGATTTTCGGTATTCCTAAGCACCAAATACAATCTAAAGGGCATGAAAAACAACCAAATTCATCATCAAACCTCACCCATAAAATTCAACCAAGATAGGTTCTATAATGGGCATGTGGATTTCTTACTTAATTTTCATACTAAATGTTACTAAACACCTAAAAACACTAAGTTACCTTGAAATTCAACTAAATTCATCACCAACTTTCTATCTCTAAATTTGGCCAGCATATTGCCTCTCATGAAAACTTGAATTTAATTCATGAAAAAATGGAAAAGAATGCATGGGCAAGATGAAATTCAAGCTTAAGATTAAAAATCTTACCTTTAATCACTAATTTCTTGAAATTTCAACAAATTTTCCTTAGTTTTTCCTCCGTAGGGTTTTTCTTTTCTTTTCTTCTCTTTTCTGCAGGTGCTGGTCGGCCTTCAAATTCTGAGTGGAAGAGTATGGGCTGGTTTTAAAATGGCAATATAAAAATATTTAATTTTTGACACATGTCACCTTTTTATTGGTCCGTTTGTTTTAACTTAATTTTTAAGCATTTTCTCACCACCACAAATGCTCTAATACTTATCCATAGCATAAAATAATAATAGGTAAAATTCTGGAGCTTGACATATGTCATGGTGGTGTAAAATCATAAAATTCCAATTTTGCCCTTGTGAACCCGAAAAATGACATTTTTGCCCTTATGCTTGAAATTGAAAATTTTCACTTCTCAATCTCAAATTATACTCCAATTGGTCAAACTTGATCAAAACTTTCATCCAACTTTCCAAATTTGCCCTCGGGTGGCAAAATTACCATTTTGCCCTTATGGTATGAAAATTCCTAATTGACTCCAATTTAATCCTTGAACTCGAAATCACCATATTAAGTCATTATGGGGTTTTAAAATTCTCAATTTCATCTTAAAATTCCTATTTGAACTAGTTCGAGGCTTTAAATTAACTTAGTTGCATAACTAGTTACGATACCGATTATTTAACTATTTTAAGGCATTATAACATGCAGATGTGTCATCAAGTATATGGATGTTGTGATGAGTATATAATGAAGTAGGGCTTGACATATGACATTGATCACTCGAGCTTCCCTCTCCATAATAAGCACAAGTAATAAAGGGACTTTATACTAAATGGACTCCAAAGGAATCAATTTTCTTATTGAGAGTGGCTACTTGAGTAGTCAAAACATTAATGACATCCAACTCGTGAACACCCGATACCATCCTTGGTAAAATTCTTTTAGAATGCCATTGATAGTTGTTGGATGCCATCTCCTCCAATAAATCATAAGCATTATCAATTGACTTAGTCATAAAAGCGGCACCAATAGTAGTTCGAATTTGATTCATCAATTCGTTCCACTGATATTTGTATCATCTGAATGATAGGTGACTTAATCTCAAAATTGTTGGCTTCAATTGCCAGCCTGTTGCTCCCAATAATATGTGCTAGAGGGGGGGGTGAATAGCACAAATCGACTCTTGACAAGATAAGGAACTAATTTTCAGAACAAAGAAAATAGAAACAGAGAACAATGCACAACAATTTATAGTGGTTCGGTCCAAGACCTACATCCACTACCTTGATTATCCAACCAAGAATTTTCCCAACAAATCCACTAAGAACCGGTGAAATTTACAAGTTTTCACCAAGCTTTACAATAGCTTTTACAAGGCTCAGCCAAAACCTTTTACACTAGTTTTTCACAGGCTAAACTAAAACCCAACACCTAACTTTTCAAGGCTAAGTTAGAACTTTAACACCTTTAAGCACACTGGGCTTGAAACAACCTCTTAGAGTGACTCCCTCACTCTAAGAATAAAATAAGAAAGGTAGAAAAAAGTACCTATGATCACAAATTGATCTAAATGGTACAAGGTTAAGTGCTGAATACAAGTATAAAAGATGATCATTTGAGTGCTACAAAGTGTGGAGAAGGTTTTCTGATTTTTCTGCTCTATAAGGCTTAAATCTTCTCTCTAAACTCTAAAAACTCCCTTCTAATTGTTGGAAGACCCTTTTATACTTGAAGAAACATCTCTGATGGTAGTTTGACAGTTTTCTATCCGTTGGAGACAATTAAGAGTCAGTTCTAGTCGTTACTCTGTCTTTTAGTGCAAATTTCAAACTTGTAGGCACAATGCTCTTAGTCGACTACTCGATATCTTAGTTGACTAGGTTGTCTCTGTTTTCTGCTACCTATCTCTAGCAGTTCTGGCAGTAAGCATTTAGTCAACTAGTCCATTTCTTGGTTGACTAAGTTGTCTCTATTTCTCAAACTCTTCAGCTTGCCATTTTTTCAATTTGAATCTTGTCCAACCAACATTCTTCCTTATTCAACTAATGAGCTTTCTCTTTGTTAATCAGTCATGTCTCATTATTTTTATCTCTCTTTTTCTTTTAATATATACTTTGAAGGATTGATTTATTATTTATATACAATTTTTGTCTTGCACACTTAAACAATATAGTTAGACACCAATGAATGGGAATGTTTTACTATCATCAAAAACTAATGGAGTCAACACAGCCTCCTAATGCTTGAATAAAATCCTTGGACTAACGAAAACAACATAATCCTCACTAATTTGTTATCAACTATATGTCTTTAAATTTGCTGTTCATCTTGATTCTCAACCTTTGTATTCGATTAATTAGAGTTTTGAAAGTTTTGTCTAAGTAATCTCTGAAAAGTCTTATCGATTTTTGGATCATAAGGGACAATTTCCAATTTCCTTACTATTCTCATACACTGGTCAAAAAGTACCTAAAAATAAATAAAACAAAGATTGAATTGAGACTAGTTTGCTTGGTATTAATATTAGCAAAAGAATAGAAAAACAACTCCTCGACAACAATGCCAAAAACTTGTTGATAACTTTACACACACGCAAGTGCACATATTACAAAAGTAATATAATAGTAAGAAAAGTATCGTCTCGATAGGGAATTGTGTCTAAATTCTTGCTAAGTACTAAAATTAGGTACCTGAATTTTTTCCAAATAAATCAAATTTGAAAATTAATTAAAAATGAAATTTAAGTAACAAAGCTATACAAGGGAGTTAATGCTAAAAATTACTAGAGAATTAGTGAATTAAGGCCTAAATTTTGGAATTACTGACCTTTCATTTGAATATAACATATCTTTTTACACTTAAATTAATGAGTAGGTTGCTAGCTTAGAGTCCAAATTAGTCTACAAGTCTCTGTTGAGATTCTTGTAAACATAACGCTCATAATTAATTATTCATATGTCTATGTAAATTAATTAAGGAAGGTTCACTAAGCTTAAATTCTAAATTTAGTTTCATATGGTATTTAGGTATATTTCTATCTTCAATACTAATCAAATCACCTAATCTTTAAATGAAATGAACAAATGCTATTCAAAACCTTGGTCTATTCTAAACTCCCTTTATCAAGTTGCATTTAGAGTCAATCTAATTGTTGATCAAGCAATTAGAGGAAATAAGCATAGATTTGAAATAAACAACACAATACCCATTAATAATAAGTAAAAGAGAGTTGAAAAATCCAAACTACATGAAGAGATCAACCACAATCCTAGAAAAAGATATTTAGCTCACCATAGTTTCAGCATAGTTCAATATTTCCAAAAAATAAATCATTTCTACAATAAAAGGTAGAGAAAGAAAGAGAAAACTAGTGAGAGAAATGATTTGCTGTAGCTTTTAGTGTTAGGAATTCTGAGAATATGGTGCCCTGGAAAGCAAGTATATTCTCATGCTTAAATTCATTAAATTTATTTGTAATGAAAGTACATTTTGATAATAAGACGAAGAGTTTGTTTTAGTAAGCATTCATTATCTAATTATTAAGGTACCAAGATTCTATTAAGATATTAAAATACATTTGTATGAAGAGTCATACATAGGAGACATGTATTTTAATTGAATCTAAAAATTGTTCACAGCCATATAATAAAGCTGGTCACTTTATTGTGTTAAGGGTTTAGTGTCCAGATTACTTCCAACGAAACGAATGTGATTCATTTCAAGGCAATGATGAGTCTCAAATCATTGAAATGGTTGACTTCGAGTAATGACACTATAACATGAACTGGAATCATGTGAGAATCAAATTTAAGTTTTACTATTACCTAAATCTTGATCTCACACTTATGCATTTGCTTATAGTAGAACTGAAATCCTGATGGATAGTGGATTCATGTTTAATTTTCTTATAATCTTTAATTTATCATGAGCATGATCATCATAAAGCGTTGATCTAGACTCCGTATTTTGGGATTATAATCGAGATGAACATCTGGGAACATATATCCAGATAATGGAGTTCATAGCATTAACATCACTTCTAGTGATTTCAAGAAGATTGGTGATTAATCTGGGCCCAGTGGATTGATGAATTAGCTACTCATCACATATGGATACTTAAAAGATTAGATCTAGAGTGTTGAATCACTAATTGGATGAAATTTGAGACTATGGGACAAAATTGACATAAAAGGTAAAATGGTAATTTCACCTTTTATCATGGGATGGTTATGAGGGTTCAAAATATAAGGTTTGCAATTGGACAACTAATAATTAATATCAAGTATTTAATTGTTTCTTATAATTATAGTTAATCCAAGAGTGCAACCATAAATATATGGTGGAGTGATTTCATGGTTAATAAGCTTGAATTATTTTTAATGAGATTAAGAATAATTCTAAGTTTATTGGAGCTTGGAATATCTATGTCCAAATAGATTCCCCACTTAGCTTTGTAGAATTCAACTTGTTTAAGTTGGAATGCATGTTTTAATTAAATTGTGTACAAAAATGGCAGCTTTAACATGTTTGTCTTAATTTAGACAAGAAAACATGTTTGGTCTTAATTTAGGCAAGAAAATATGTTTGTCTTAATTTAAGACAAGATAAAATATTTTTTGTCTTAATTACGGACAAGTGTTGTCTTAAATTAAGAGAATTTTAGGAGGATTCTTGCAAAATGAATCTAGACATCCATGTTGATAAAAAAAGACTCCACATTTGACTATTATTCTTTTATTTATTATTGATTCTTTTTAAATAAAGATGGATAATAATAAAATAAGAGTTATTGTTCAATAAGAAGTTTTATTTTATCAAGAACTCTAAATGATAATTAAAGAATTAAATTATTTATTCTTTAATTTTTATTTTGATAATTATGGAGCATGTTTGATGATTCTATAACTCTAAATGGATGGTCAAGATTGATTCAAAGGTGTTTCATTTTGATTAAACCTTTGAAGCAAGAGTTTTAATAAAAAGATAAGAGATTGAAAGAAAATAATAGAATGTGCTTTTTCTTAAAAAAAAGTTTAAGCCATCACTTACTTCTCCTCCTCTAAGCTTTTCCAAAGAAAAAAGAGAAAAAAAATCGGTTGCCATCTTGTAGTCTTGCATTCCACACCTTGTCTACTCAAGGTTCAAGTTGAAAGTATTCTTGAAGAATAAGTGATAAACTTGTTTGGTCGAGAAATCATTCATTGGTGTGGCAGAATTCGAAAATAAGAATCTCAAAATAAAAGGTATGGTTTTTCTTACTTAATAGATTCTTTTTTTTTGTGATAATGTTACTTGCAATAATAATATTGTGTGTTTCCGCTTGTGTAATTGGATTGCTTGTTCCTTTATAAAATAAATTTTTGAAATCCATGCTTTACACAATCACATTAATTCACTTAGATCCTACTCCAACATTTAGAACCCAATCTTCTTTTATTTCTCCCTTTTTCTCATTTTGTAGGAAGCTTCATTTTCCAGAAAAATTTCTCTATTTCCAACCCCTTGAACCTACTCAAAATGGTCTATCTATATCTCTTTTTTAAAGCCCTAGAGTAAAAAATTGAGAAATGTAGATTTTAAAAACCTTGTGTTAGTGATGTAGCACCAAATGTTTGGTGCTGTGGTGCCAAACCTACTAACTTGTGTGGGAGACACGCATTCTTGGCTCTTTAAGCTACTCAGTGTAGAGTGGTCCAACTACTTCTAGCTTGAGTTTGAGCATGTTCCCATCAAAAATGGGGTGAAAGGATAAACATAAAAGTTGTAGCCCTTCCTTTTAGGTTTCTAATGGTCTAAGAAGCACATTGATTGGACTTCTGTAGCTTGAGTTATGTCTAAAATGCCCGCATCATAATCGATGAAGTCTACACTTGGCCAACTTATACAATTCCTCCCCATTTCACCCTTTCTCTTTTGAGGACATTAAAAACATAAGAACTAAATCATCCATAGCTAAAAAAGGCATTTGTACCATACAAATAAACCAAAATAACTTGAAGTAAACTAGCTTAATCATGCGTTAACTAATTAAAGAAAAACAAGAAAACTACTTAACACTTTGCCTAAACTCCAAGACCTAGCCATTTTATCACTCAAAATATGGCAAGATAACTCTATATAATAGAGTTATCATAATCTGATTGCATACGTGTCTTGACAGCACAAGTGGCATGAGTAGAATTACCCCACCCATGATTTGGAGATGACAGCCATAGTATTTGCCTTAAAATTTTGGAGGCATTGTATATATGGTGGGACTTGTGAGATTTACAAGAATCATAAGAGTCTCAAGCATATTTTTGAGTATAGAGATCTGAACCTTAAGCAATGTCAATGAATGAAGTTGCTTAAAGATTATGACTACACGATATCGTACCATCCCAACAAAGCCAATTTGGTGGCAAATGCCTTAAGCTAAAAGTTTATGGGGAGTTTAGCCCACGTCTCAATTGAGAGGGGATCATTGGTGCAGTGAATGCACGAGTTGGACGGTATGGGCATTAAATTTGAGGTTGATTATATTGATGTATTATTAGCCCATTTTTGAGTGAGATCGATATTGATGGATCGCATCAAGGAACCCCAAGGCAAGGATGACTTTGAAACAAACGTTTTAGAGGATCCTCAAGGGAGGAATGGAAAATTGTTTACTAGAGGCATTGATGGACTATTCAGATATGGATTTAGAGAGTATGTGCCAGATATTGATGATTTGAGGTAAGAGATTCTAAAGAAAGCCCATGTGATAGCATATGTTGTCTATCCAAGCACCACAAAGAAGTACCATGACTTGAGGAAGATGTACTAGTGGGAAGGCCTTAAGTGGCATATGGTCACATTTGTGGTCAAGTGTTTAGTGTGCCCACAGGTTAAGGCAAAGCATCAGAGGCCAGCTTGATTATTACAACCTTCACATATTCTCAAGTTGAAGTGGGAGCATATCTCTTTGGATTTTGTGATTGGTTTACCCCGTACAAGTAAAGGGTACGACTCTATTTGTGTTATTGTGGATAGGCTAACCAAGTTTGCACATTTTCTACTGGTGAAAGCCACCGATAGAGCGACACAGTATGCAAAGTTACACATTGATGAGATAGTGTGATTGCATGGAGTTTCAATCACTACAATGTCAGATAAAGGCATATAATTTATTACTCCATTTTAGGCAAAAATAAAATAAGCTTAGGGAGCCAAGTTGAATTTTAGTATTGCTTTCCATCCACAGATAAATAGACAATCTAAAAGGACCATTCAGACATTAAAGGATAGGTTGAGGGCTTGTGTCATGGACTTTGGAGTTGCTTAAGACCGACACTCGCCATTGATTGAGTTGCCTACAATAATAGCTTCTGGGCTAGTATTCAGATGGCACCTTATTAGGCTTTATATGGATGGAGATGTAGATTGTAATACCCCGTAGTTTGATAAGGTGGCTAATAAAGCTTATCGAATACCAATTGAGGTTAATTAGAGTGTTTAAAAGTGTGAAAGGCGAAAGAAATAGTTTGGAGAAAATATTCTGCACGTGAAGAAATAATAATAAAATAATAATAGTTTTATAAAGGAAGAATTAGCAAGATAAAAAGTGATTCGGAAGTGAATCGGGGCATAATAAGACATTTTTGGTGGTAAGGAGTATATGGTCAATGTCAAAATTTTCCATGAAGAAGGAGTATATGGTTAATCTAAGTGGGAAAAAAGAAGAACAAGGAAATTTCAAAGGAAAATGACATTAATGGGGCTCGCGTGTCCTTATTAAATAAAGCTAGTGCGGGTAAGTAAATATTTTAAATATTATGGGGACATTGTGTTGGAGTACAAACTTTATACTTTGGTTATACATGTGTAAAAGAAGATAATATAAGGAAATTGGAATTTAAAAGATTGTGGGAGGATACAATTAAAAAGGGTAAAAACCTAGGAGGGCAAAATGATAATTTTGTCATTAGTTTGGTCAAAGCTTCCAAAGGAAGCTTTGACTCTTTTCTTCCTTATCCATGGCCGGTTCTTATCTTCTCCAGTAGATATTTTCTCTTCTCTTTCATGCTCCCACTCCATTTTCATGCTCCCATGCTATTTTCACCTTACCACCTTGCATTTAAAAAGAAAAATAGAGAGAATCGGCTAAAAAAAGAAAGGAGAGAGAAGTGGAAGGCTTGGGTAGTAAGTGATTCAAGAGTAATTGAAGAAATATCAAGTGAGTCTCAAGATTCAAGAAACATAAAGTAAGGATTTTTGTGTTTTAAGCTCCCGGTTGGTTAAATCTTTGGAGGAATAATGTGTGAATCATTTTATGGCAGCTGTGGTGTTCATGGGTGTGAGGAAATTATGAATTTTGGTGGGTGAAATCCAAGCTAAAACCGAGTGGTAAGCTTAATGCTACAATTTGAAGCCTATGATTGGTTTAATATTGTGCAGTATGTAGTGTTATTGTGATGTCATGGGTATGGTTGAAAGGCAATTATATTAATTGAAAGTTTGGATTTGTGTGGATATGTGTGGATATGTGTTGTTAGGAAAGCCTTACAAGGTTATGCGTGTTGGTGTGCATGAATGAATATTGATGTTATGCGTAGTGGCAACATGTAAATGAGAATGGTAGTACATGTAGACTTAGAAAATGTATGATGGAAGTAAATTTACAATTGCTGCCATATGCTAGGTTATTGGTGTGGAAATGATGGTTGAACTTGATAAATGTCCTTAGAAAAGATTAATATATCTACTAGAGTCATAAATGAGTTGCTAGTAATTATAATTTAAAGAATTACGCAAGCAAAGGATAAAGGCAACTTTGGTAAAAATGTGTCAAGATGTAAGTTAGTTGAATAAGGATTCACAATTGAATGAAAAAGAGAAGTAGAAATGATGTACACTAAAGATATTGAATTTAGATTGTTGCCAGGAAGTGCAAAAGTAAAGACAGTGTACTGTGGTGGCGTGCCACAGGAAATAACGAACGACCGGCAAGTAGAAATAGCTAGATATGCCTTAGAACTAATAAAGACATAGCATCCCGCAATCGTAAGGTGAGTGAAGTTGCATTAAAATGTTTTAGGATAAATGCATACATGTTTAATTGAATCACCTGAAATGTTTTATCAAACTTTTCTTTAAAATGTGCATGGGAACAAGCCCTTGATGAAATGTTTTTATGTGGTAAAATATGTGATATAATGAAACCATGTGTTCCTATATTATGTGGATATGTGTGTTATGCTTTGAGTGATAATGCTGTATAATAGTTATAACCGTGCATGTACGGTGTGAGAGTGCACATGCCGGTATTGACGTGGGCGGGAGTGCGTGTGATTGAAATGTTCATGTAGGGAGCACACATGATGATATTGAAATGTGCGTGTAGGGAGTGCACATGATGATATTGCCTTGTGCATGTAAGGAGTGCACATGAGCTGAGTAAGGCGGCAGTGGTGCACATGTATATATATACATGCTATAGACAAGTTATGAAAATAAAAAATGTGACTGTACTATATGCTATAGAATGCCTTTCCGCTACAGTGAGAAACCTTCTGTTTTGCTTGTCTTGATTGGATATTTGCTGCAGTTTTCACTTTTTTCAACTCCATTGTGGATTATAAATCCTTCACCTTAAGGGATTAAATAATCAAGGGTTGAATTAAGGGCTTTACCAGAAATTAAACTAAATTGCATTGTTTTCAACATAAGTGCATCATGTTTTCTAAAACTTCCTGTATTAATGCTTGTTCCCTTCCTATGTTCACTCATTGGGTTTATACTTTTCCTTTTTTTTTAACTTCATGTTTTAGTTTTCAGGATCTAAGGTAATTGGATCCTAGGTCGAGGCGCTCCTTCCTATTCACCTTTCGGTAGGTTCACTATGACTCTCAATGATAGTAACCCCACCAGGGTCACTCCGCTGATAGTCAATGTCTTTTGTATGTGTGTATGATTGTTTAAGTGTAATTCGTGATAGTTATTGTAAACACTGTGTGTTTGGTTTGAATAATAGTGCCACCACACGTCAGCAAGTGATAATATTATTATGTGAATACTATATGCTCGGTTGCCATGATTTAACTCGTGAGAAGGAATTGTTTTTGAAAATTATGAATTGAGAACCTTAGAGGTAAATGACAGACAACCGGTTTAATGAATAAGTTTTCACGGAAAGGCTTGGTTGGATCCAATGGGCTATGCTTATTGGGTCCATGCGCCGGTCATAGCCCAGGATTTAGGCTGTGACATAGATCACCCATATGTTGGTTTGAGATCAGTGAGTGAAAGTTATTTGGATTGAAATTAGTTCATGAACCACCAACAAGTTACAGTTGATTAGGGAAAGGATGTTGATGGCACAAAGTTGCCAAAAGTCCTATGCCAACCATAGACGACGAGAGTTGGAGTTTGAGGTTGGTGACCTTATGTTCTTAAGGGTTTCTCCAACAAAAGGTGTTATGAGGTTTAACAAAAAGGGTAAGTTGAGCCCAAGGTATATTGGACCATTTGGGATATTTAAGAGGGTTGGTGCAATAGCTTATCGATTAGCATTTCCATCGGATCTTGCTAGTGTTCATCTCATGTTTCATGTTTTGATATTTTGAAAGTACCAACTAGATCCATCGCATATGATTCAACATGAATCCCTACAATTAAGTGATGACTTGAGCAACAAGGAGTTTTTGATAGCCATTTTAAATAGGCAAGTGAAAAAGTTACGCTCTAAGAAGGTAACATTGGTCAAGGCACAATGGTGCAACCATTTGACCAAAGAGGTGACTTAGGAAGCCGAGAATGATTTATGAGCACGATACCCACATTTGTTTAGTGAAGATTAGTAAGTTATTTAAATTTGAGGACAAATTTTCATAAAGGGGGGAGAATATGAAATCCCACTTTAATGTAAATGTTAAGTTAAGAAATCATTAGGTGAGCATGATAATTTTTTGTTTTTAGCATTCAAAACTATGTTTTAATCTTGGAAAATTCATGTTTTGATGCATTAAGATGATTTGATAAGTTTGGTGTTAAAAAGAGTCCAATTGGAATGTTTCTAAGGTTTATGCTTATTCAAGCCTATCTATCAATTGATACAATCTAGAAAGATTTTCTCAAAGCTACCCTGATGAACATCTATGGATAGATGACCAGATCTATCCATAGATAGCCAGATCTATTGATAGATGGCTCTCATCTATCGATAGATAGCAACCAAAAAGCTTTTAAAAAGGGCTCTGAAGCCTACTTATTGATAGATAGCCCCTATCTATTCATAGGTCACGTCGTTTTCACAAAAATAAATGGGGTAAAAGCATATTTTCACATGCTAAACTATAAATATGTCACTTTAGTGGATGGTTTTCAACCCTTAGCCATTTTTGCAAGGTATTTCCTAAAACTCTGAGCTCCTTCAACTCGTTTTTACTTCAAATCATCTTTTTTAATGGGTTAAAGCTTGGTTCTTTAAATTTGATGAAAAAAGGATTCATTTTTAAGATTTGAAATCTATAATGCTCATCTTTTTTATTATGAAAATGTTATTTTAATGCCTAGAAATTTTGTTCAAGATTAAAGCTTCAAGTTTTTGAGATTATACTTATCATTTAAGGTAAGAGTTGAGGATTCATGGGTTTTTAGAATAGGTTTAGTTAGAGAAATAGCTGTAGTCAAATGTGAATAAATTTCGAAAGTACTTAGAACCAATATTTCAAAAAATAATTATTCTAGGAATTGATTGTGATTATTTTTGAATGCGAGTAATGCTTGAAAACTCCACGGATTTCACCCAATAGGAGTTTCAATTGAGTCTTCGATTAGGTGAGTGGATACACCACTTTCAAACTATTTTAATATATAACGGTGAAGCATGATTTGACGATTAATGATCATTATGTTCTTCCATAACTTTTTACTAAATGAAATGAGTTTGTGGGTGACAAAAATGTTTTGGAAACAGCTTTCAAATCGATTATATGTAGTAGTTTTCAACAAAGAGGGACAAGCACTTTTATGTGTGAAGTCCACTCTATTACTATGACTTTAGAGCTAATATGGGTACGAGATATCATTTATGTTAATGTATGAATGGTACAATGAGCATGCTTGATATGCTAATGCATGCAATGTATAAAGGATTGTATGAAGTTTTCCATCTAAGATTGTTGGCTCCATTAGTTTTTAATGATAATAAAACATTTCCATTTATGTGTGCCTAATATCTTTACTTGAGTGTGTAGGAAAATTAATATATGAAATTAATCATTTAACTCCTCAAAGAGTATATCAAAAGAAAAAGAGAAATAAAAATAACAAGATGTAACTATCTATCAAGGAGGAAGCTTATTAGTGAAACAAGGAAAAATGTTGATTGACCAAGTCTCAAAATTGGAGGAATGACGGGCTGAAGAGTTTGAGAAACAGAACCAACTTAGTCAATCAAGTCAGTCGACTAAGTGCTCTCTACCAAGATCTGCAAACCAGAAACAGAACCAACTTAATCGACCAAGTCAGTCAACTAAGAGCTCTCTGTCTACAATTTGAACCAGAGCACTACAAGATAGATTAACGGCTAGAACTCATTCTCAACTGTTTTCAACGGCCATAAACTGTCAAACTGCCATCAGAGTTGCATCTCCAAGTATAAAAGGTTCTTCCAACAATTAAAAACAAGTTTGTAGAAGCCTTGAAAGAGATTTGAGCTATAGAAAGTTGAAAAACCAAAAAAGCTTCACTGCACTTGTTTGCACTTAAACGCCTACTCCTTCCATTTATATTTAGCACTCAATCTTGTACCACTCAGATCAACCAGTGATCATAGGTACTTTCTTTTGCTACTTCTCTTGTATTCTTAGAGTGAGGGAGTCACTCTAAAGGTTGTTCAAGCTTGGGATAGCTTGATTGTTGAAGGTTGTGGTTGAGCCTTGGAAAACCACTTGAGTTTTAGTTGATCCCATGAAAAACTAGTGTAAAAGGTTTTGACTGAGCCTTGTAAAAGCCATTGTAAAGCTTGGTGAAAGCTTGTGAATTTCATCAGTTCTTAGTGAATTTGTGAGAAAATCCTTGGTTGGATAATCAAGGTAGTGGATGTAGGTCTTAGACCGAACCACTCTAAATTATTCTGCATCTTATACTCTGTTTTTATTTTCTTAAGTTCTGGAAATTAGTTTCTAATATTTTTAAGAGTCAAATTATGCTATTCACCCCCCTCTAGCACATATTATCGGGACCAACAATTGGTATCAGAGCTAGTTCCCTGTTATTAAGGCTTAACATCCTTAGGGAGGATCCATATGGCTCTCCAAAAATTAGTAGTGGCTAAGGGACAATAAACAAACAGACCACCTCTGTTTGATGACTCTAATTACCATTATTGGAGCACAAGAATGTCAATCTATATTAGGGCTATAGACTATCAAATATGGGACTTCATAAATAATGGACCCTTTATGCCCTCAACCGTGAATGTAATGACAAATGAGTTGATGCCAAAGCCAAGGTCTGAATGGACTGAGGCTGAAAATAAGAAAGTTCAAATAAATTTTAAGGCCATCAACACATTGCATTATGCATTAACCCCCACTGAATTTAACATAGTCTCAAGCTGTACAACAGCTAAACAAGTGTGAGAAAAACTTAGAATAATCCATGAAGGGACTTCTCAAGTAAAGGAGTCCAAAATTGCTCTTTTAACACATAGTTATGAAATGTTCAAAATGGAGCCTGGTGAAGAAATCACCAGCATGTTTGATAGGTTTACAAACATCACAAATAAATTAAATTAGCTAAGCAAGCCTATCCCTGAACATGAATTAGTTAAGAGACTGCTTAGGAGTCTACCAAAAAATTGAAAGCCTAAAGTGACTGCCATTAGAGAGGCTAAAGATCTTAACATCATCACACTTGATGAGATTTGCGATTGTCTTCTTACTCATGAGCTGGAGCTTAAGGAAGAAGAAGAAGAAGATCGAAGGGAAGCAAAGGAAAAGAAAAAGAGTATTGCACTTAAAGCCAACATCCTTGAAGAAGAGCTGGAAGAGCTTTCCTATGACGATGATGAAGAATTAGCTCTGGTTGCAAGAAAATTAAGAAAGCTAATGAGCATAAGAAATCGAAGGCTAACTAGAAGAGGTTTCAGGAAAGACCAAGGTGCCTCATGGAAAAACAGAAACAAAATTAACTCCAACAAAAAAGAGGAGCTCATCTGCTACGAATGCAAGAAACTTGGTCACTTTAAGTTCAAGTGTCCATTGCTGAAAGATGAAACTCCCAAGAAAAATAAGAAATCCAAGAAAGCAATGGTGGCAACTGCATGGTCGGATAGTGACACATCAAGCTCTGAAACTGATGATGAAAAATATGAGGAAAAAACAAACATCTGTTTAATGGCACAAGAGGATGAAACAGAGGTATCCTTATCCCCCTACATTAATTCTTATGATGATTTACAAGATGAGTATGAGTGGCTTTATGATGAATTTGAAATTTTTTTTTCAAAATACAAATCATTAAAGAAAAAGGCTGCATTACTTGAAAATGATTTGGAACAAATCAAACAAGAATTTACTTTTGTTTTTGAGCAAAGAAATATTTTGCAAGTTGAGTTAAAACACTCAAAAATAGACTTTGAGGTTTTAAACAAGAGCTGGAAAACAAGTCTGAAGCTTTGCAAATAATTCTTGATGAAAACACAGCTCTTAAATGTTTGAAAAATGAATCTTCAAAAAGAGGTGTATACCACAATAAAAATTAAGCTAAAGCATTACCTAGATGTTATAATTATGGTAAACATGGTCATTTATCATATGATTGTTTTAAGAAAAGAATAGTGCATAAAGTTAAGAAAATCTAGGTTCCTAAGGGATCTTTTGTTGCAACTAACACTCAAAGACCCATCAAAGTATGGGTACCTATAAAGAAAAACTGAAATTCTGTTTTGTAGGTTGAGCTGGACTTAAAGGAGGCATGTTCTAGAGCTTAACTCAAGAAGAAATAGCCTTGGTACTTGGATAGTGGCTGTTCACGGCACATGACAGGACATGAAATGCTGTTTGCTCAACTGGATAAGAGAAAGGGAGGAATCGTATCCTTTGGAGATGATTCAAAAGGTAGATGTCACACCCCAAATATCGGGCCATGACCGGCGCATGGGCCCAATGGGCATAGCCCACTAAGCCCAAGTAAGCTTATTTATGCAATTTCGATTATCATTCCCATCCATCATCTTTAAAATGAAGTGTTGTAACTCTCAAAAGTAAATGTTCCGGTAATATTTTATAACAACTAAATATTCATATTTATATTATATCAAAGTACTGTCATCATCCATCCAACATATACATATTTCATTTATAACATGACTCTTATTAGTTTACATTACATATACATGTTCACAAGTAATATACTCAAGACCGTCAACGGAGTGACTTTGGGTGAAGATACAGCTATTGAGATGCCATAGTACTTACCAAGAAGACGAGCATATGTGTGCGACTCAATCTAGGTCCCAACTGCCTCCAAATCTGAAAACATAAATTTTAAAAACGTGAGTACGAAACTCAGTGAGTGAACATAAGAAGGGAACAAGCAATCAATAGGAAGAATTTAGAAATCATGATGCACTTGTTTCAAAAACAATGCAATTGATTTAATTTCTTACTAAAACCCCTCATTTCAAAATTTGATTAATAAACTCATAGTGTTGCAACAACCCATGATCAATCCACGAAGTTAAATGGGTGAAAAATATGTCAAAAACTGAATAGGGTAGCATGCAGAACAGAATGTTTCTCGCTGCAGCGAAGTTTATTCTCGCTGTAGCGAAGTTTATTCTCGCTGCAGCGAGAAATAGTATCAATTTGCATGTGTTTTATTTTTTCTAGAATATCTTCCGCTACAGAAGTCCAATTGACCTAATTTTTAGAACATTAGAAATCTAAGAGGCAAGGCTACAACTTTAATGTTTACCAATTTTCCCAGTTCAGACAGGAAGGTGGTAAAAATCTTCATCAAAGTGAAGGCACTACGTTAGAACCTGAGAGTTTCTCGCTGCAGCGAGATTTATTTTCACTGCACAAGTTTCTGGCTGCCAAAACAGAATGTTTCTCACTGCAACGAGAAGCAGGGCACCTAAGTGAAAAAGGGGCCTCATTTGCACTAAAATCCATTTAGTGCTGAAATAAACTCAATTTGCAAGAAAATGGTACATTCTCAAGATTCATCATGCCAATTTCAACATGAAGTACTCAAAAATTTCCAAAGTTCAACATGCAAGATTCACATGTATAAGACCATATACCATACTCATGAACTTTCTATAACACACATATTTATATATGTATATGTATATATACATACCCATCATCATGCACACCTTCCCATCATTATCAGCTCATATGCACTCCCAACTAGCACATGGCTGGGTCAGCAAGGCTTATGCGCACTCCTACTCGCACATAGTCGGGTCATCATCGGTGTATGCACACTCCTACTCGAACATAACCAGGTCAATATCATTACACAACATTATTCATCAATGCACAACATATATATATATATATATATATCAACATAATATTGTAGTGCATGAATCCATAACAGTCATATGTCACAACATAAAGACAATTTATCAAAGGCTTGTTCCCAAGGCACACGTTTTTAAGAAAAGTTGGATAAAATCAATCAATGTTTGAGCATATAGATTCACATTCCCAAAATAAATTTTGAAATGTAAGTTCACTCACCGGGATTGTTGAACCTCTAATCGACTCTAACTTCAATTATTACTTCAAACGGACATGTGAGGCCTTGTTGGAACCTATCACCCACAATATAACTATAAAAAATATAACAGCCCATAAATCAAATTTCTAGCCATCTCTAACACCTTAAAATCAAATTCTAACTCATTTCTCACCTTGGTGGTTTTTTTTTTTTGTAGTTGAATTCCTTTTCAAAAGCTTCCAAGCTACTATGGCAAGTCTCTATTTTTCTTTCTAAAACTTTCAGCTAGTGAGAGAAAGTGCTAAACAAATACTTTTTGAGGGTTTTAAGGTGTAAAAGTGGAAAAGCATGAAAAACCGTATGAAAGAGTGAGCAAAAGCATGAAATTTGGAGCTAGAGAGAGAAAGTTATGGAAGTTGCAAAGCAAGCTTCCATGGAGAATGGAGGCAACATGAGATGGAAGAAGAAGAAGGAGAAAAAGCTGCAGGAGAATGAAGAAGCTGCTGGAAGAAAAAGATATTTATAGCTCAAGCTTATCCATTCCATTTAAAATTACGAAAATGCCCTTAGCACATTAACTTGTTCTCCTTCAATCCTTGGTGCAATCATTTTACTCTTTTTATACCAAGACAAGGTCCATAATAGTCTAAACATGCTCGGGTCTGTGAAAACTTAAAAATTTGACCCAAGGTGCAAAATGACCATTTTTTCCCTATTGTGAAAATTATTGTCACTTCTAGTTTTCTTCATGTTTTCATCATTACGCATCATTTATTCATTCCTTAGGCCTATTTAAACCTTAATAGCATCAAAAACCCCACTCGTAAGAGCTCACAAAGAGAAATTACGAAATTACCCTTGGTTTGTATTATCGGGTCTACTTCTAGTTGCGTATTTATAGAGGTCAAGATTTCATGGGTTCACTTCTAAATTACCTTTTTAACTTAGTAATTAACCTCAATTGGTATCCGTAAACTTTATTAGCCATTGTATCAAAATACAAGGTACTATAGTAAAATCCATGGTATAGGTACAGTTGGTAAGAATTTCCAGACTCAAATTAGTCATGTGTTGTTGGTTAAAGGCTTAAAGCATAATTTACTAAGTATTAGTCAATTATATGATAAAGGATTTAAAGTATGTTTTGATTCAACTAAGTGTGAAGTGATAGATGTGAGTACAAATAAAATCTCATTTATAGGAAAAAGATTGAAGAATATGTATGTGATTTTTCTTGAAGATCTTGAAGTAAATAGTGAAGTATGTCTTGTTCCAAATGCTGAAAATGATAGCTGGTTATGGCATAGAAGATTAGGACATGTAAGTTTGCATACTATGTCAAAATTGATTAGAAAGAATTTAGTAGTTGGGTTGCTAGATTTACAATTTGAAAATGACAGAATATGTGATGCTTGCAAACTAGGAAAACAAGTTAGAACATCCTTTAAGACCAAGAAGATAGTGTCAACATCTAGACCTCTTGAATTGTTCCACACTGATCTATTAGGTCTAATAAGCACAACTAGCTTAGGAGAAAAATCTTATGGCTTTGTAATAGTTGATGACTATTCTAGATATACTTGGGTGTATTTTCTTGCTCATAAGAATGATGCTCTACAACCATTCTTAAGTGATTGTAAGAAAGTAGAAAATGAAAAAAGACTAGTCATAGTTAGCATAAGAAGTGATCATGGAGGAGAATTTGAAAATGATGAGTTTGAAAAAATTTGCAATGAAAAGGGGTTGGATCATAATTTTTCTACACCTAAAACACCCCAGCAAAATGGAGTTGTAGAGAGGAAAAACCGAACCTTAAAAGAAATGGCTAGGACCATGCTATGTGAGAACAACCTACCTAAATATCTTTGGGCTGAGGTAGTAAATACAACAGCTTATATTCTTAATAGAGTCTCAATAAGACCCTTGATTTCAAAGACTCCATATGAACTTTATAAAAGTAGGAAGCCAAATATTTCTCACCTTAGGAGTTTTGGTTATAAGTGCTTTGTATTGAACAATGGAAAACAGCCCCTAGGGAAGTTTGATGCAAAGAGTGATGAAGCAATATTTTTAGGATATGCATTAAACTCAAAGGCCTATAGGGTTTTTAACAAAAAGACCTTAACCGTTGAAGAATCAATCCATGTAGTTTTTGATGAGTCAAATGCTTTACAAAAATTTCATGATGATGATGATGATGTAGAAGTCCTAGAAAAACAAATGGAGGAAATGAGCTTAGAAAACAACAAAAATAATGAAGAAAGCTCACCTAGAAGAGAAAATGAAACTCTACCTCTAGAAAACTTGCAAAGAGCAGAAAATCAGCATGATCATCTACCAAGGAGTTGGAGATTTGTAAGAGATCACCCACAAGACCAAATAATAGGTGACATTTCACAAGGAGTTAAAACTAGGAAAGCAACTAGAGAAACTTGTGAGTTTTTAGCTTTTATATCTAAAATTGAACCTAGAAACTTAAAAAAAAACTAAAAAAAAAGAAAGTTGGATAATAGCCATGCAAGAAGAACTTGATCAATTCACAAGGAGTCGTGTATGGTCATTGGTACCTACACCTTCAAATCACCCTATTGTTGCTACAAAATGGGTATTTAGAATATAAAGTAGATGAGCAAGGAAATGTAGTTAGAAATAAAGGAAGTATATGTAGAACAACCACCTGATTTGAAGACTTTGAAATATCTGATCATGTTTTCAAACTTCATAAAGCCTTGTATGGATTGAAACAAGCTCTTAGAGCTTGGTATGAGAGGCTTTCAAAATTTCGAGTTGAAAAAGGGTATGATAGAGGCAGCATCGATACTACATTGTTTATTAAGAGATATCTAAATGATTTAATTGTTGTGCAAATATATGTGGATGACATTGTATTTGGTGCAACTAATAAGGCTTTATGCAAGAACTTTGCTAAGGAAATGTAGGGTGAATTTGAGATGAGCATGATGGGATAGTTGAGGTATTTCCTTGGTCTTCAAAACAAACAAAGTGAGGAAGGAATCTTCATCAACCAAGAAAGATACACCCATGATATGCTCAAGAAATTTGATATGCTGAAGCTGAAATCAATTTCCACACCAATGAGTCCATCCACCAAACTCGACTTAAATTAAAAAGGTAAGGATGTAGATCAAAAGCTCTATAGAGGTATGATCGGCTCTCTTCTCTACTTAATGGCAATTAGACCAGATATTCAGTTTTATGTGTGCTTGTGTGCTAGATTTCAGTCACAACCTAAAGAAACACACCTAATAGCTGTTAAGAGAATTTTTAGATACCTCATAGACACTCAAGGACTAGGAATATGGTACTCTAGAGACTCAACTCTTAACTTAGTTGGATATTCAGATGCTGACTTTACTAGCAGTAGAACTGATAGGACAAGCACTAGTGGAACATGCCAATTTTTAGGAAGCATGCTTGTGTCTTGGTCCAACAAGAAGCAAAATTCAGTAGCTTTATCAACAGCCGAAGCAGAGTATGTTTCACTAGGTAGCTGAAGTGCTCAAATTCTTTGGATCAAGCAACAATTACAAGACTATGGAATAACTATGCATAATGTACCAATATACTGTGATAACACAAGTGCAATCAATATATCAAAAAACCCTGTGCAGCACTCTAGGACAAAGCACATTGAAATTAGACACCATTTTATTAGAGATCATGTAGTGAAAAATGATATTAAGATAGAATTTGTGAATACCTTACATCAATTAGCAGACTTTTTTACAAAACCTCTGAGTGAAGATAGATTTTGTGAGATTAGAAAAAATTTGAGGATGATTAGTGTGAAGGAATTATAGGAAAACCTTTGGCTCACACACAGAAAACAGAATGCACTCAGTCGACTAAGGAAATCTTAGTCAACTAAGAGTGGTCTGACAGCATTAAATAATAAGACTTAGTGAGTTTAGAGAAAAACGAGTAAAACGAGATAAAAATTTGGTTTACCGGATGCAAAGAGAAAAAAGAAATACTGCCAAAGGTAAATAACAAAAATTTTAGAGGGAATTTTGAAATTAGAAAGAATGAAAGTAAGGCAGCTCTTAAGGGAAGGTGAGCAATTTTTCTAAGAAATAATTGCTGACAACCTTTCCTCTTCTCTCCCCTGAAACTCGTTGCTTTAAAAACAAAAATTCAAATCTTCCTGTTTGCCTCTGAAACCGACTCAAACCCTAAGAAATTTCTGGAACCAAAATGGCTAAAAAATCTCTGAGTAAAGAAATATCAAAAAAAAAGAAAGGGCAAAGGCCAATGGAGGAAGGAACAGGAACAAAAAGTCTAAAGAAGAAACGAAAAATCATGCCTACTTCAGTCAAAGAAATATCTGAGAAACTAAGAGAAAAGAAGCAGAAAATTGACAAGAAAAAAGAAACAGAACCCTCACTCCACAAAGGTACCGGTTCTTCTTCTTCGAAGTTTAGGAATAAGTTGCATGAATATAGGTTCAAAAATATCGAGAATGCACCAATCTCCTGTGGAAAATTTATTGATTGTAAGAGTTTTAAGGAAAATATAAAAATCCAGACTAGTTTATCTAAGTACTTTAATGAACTGAAACTAAAAGGTTACAACACCTTTAAGAATAGGTCTTATAGTCCAAGTTTGGTTAAAGAATTCTATTCTGGTATTGCTTTGAAAGAAAGGAATTAATAGATTCTGATGATTATGATGAAGATGGTTTGAATGTTTATCTGAATAGAAAAGAATTTGTTGTGACTGTTGAAGATTTAGGAAACTTGCTGGAAATAGTAGGCAAAAAATGAGAGTATGAGCTTCCTGAAAAATATGATCCATCCTCATTGTGGGAGATCATCACTAGAATGAAAGAAAAATATTCTTCAAAAAGCAATTCAGGTTTGATAATCAGTCCTCAGATTAAGATTTTACACTAATTTACAACAGCAAACATTCAAGGTAGAAGTGGAAGCCTTAGCTACACTAGCCTCCAAGACCTCTAGCTGATGGAGCATGCCTTCAACGAGGTACCTTTGAATCAGGGAAGATTTATGATTGAAAAAATGACAAGTGCTTGCAGACTTGATAAGGTTAATCTGCTGTATGGGAATGTAATTACATCATTGTGTAGAAGAAGGGAATATGGGCAAAGAGGTATGATATGGACCTGGTTAAAATCGGAGATCAAGCTATTTATTATGGGAGCTTGGTTAAAATGAGGTATATACTCGATGGGGAAAGATTCATTAAGACCCCCAAGATTGGTCCAAGAAAAGAACATAGCCTACCTGCTCAACCTGAAGAAACCCCTTCTAGATTCTCAAATGAAGTAATTTTTAATTTGCTCATGAGAATTGATGGAAAGTTGACTGACCAAGGAGAAAAGATACAGAAAATTGAAGAGAAAATCACTGAGTTAAGAAACAAGCTGAAGGATAAGGAAAGCATTCCATCTGAACCTGTGGCTGCAGACAACTCTGCAACATCTAGCACTGCACCAAAATAACAAGGTGATAAAGGTTCAACTGAGCCTGTTGAAAAATCTGCTCCTCATGTTGAAAGTTCTAGCTTTCAAGCTTAAGGTTCCACCTACAAGTTTGCCAGTCCTGTTTTGCAAACTGAGGACTCTCTTCATGGGGTTGATCAGCCAGCCAAGACATCCTCTCCTGAACCTCAAAGCAAAAATGATTTAGAACAATGGATAGAAGTGGTTGATTCAGAGACAAAGAAACAACAGACCTCTCTTCCAAATTCAGAGGAAGTTTCCATCATAAATATCTTCCACGAAATGGTTAAAGAGGGACAAGCTGAAAAAAACACTGCCAGGACAGAAACTCAAAAAGATGGTGACGATGTAGGAAAAGGACAGAAACCTGCATCAGCTACCAGAGTAAAGGCAAAAGCAGAAAAAGCCAAAGCCACTGCAACACCACCAATTGAGGCAAAACCACCAACCAAAGGCAGGAAGACTATGGCAACAAAGACAGCTTTTCTCAAGAGAAGAAAGTGTCAAGCCCAGCCCTAAATTATCTACCATGTTACACATGAGACTGATAGAGTGATTGTATATTTGAACAGCCTTGGAAGAATATTTAAAAGTCGGTATTATGCTTAGAAGTACAAGTAAGTCGATTTATATCTCGAACTAGTTAAAATAGGGATTTTAAGGTGAAATTGGGAATTTCACAGTCCATGGATGACCCAAAATGGTAATTCAGAGTTCGAGGGCCAATTTGGAGTCAATCAGGAAAATTGACCGATTAGGGGCAAAATGGTCATTTTGCCACCTAAAAATTTAATTTAGGTATTTGATGAAATTTTTGACTAAGATTGATCATATGAAGTATAATATGAGGTTTAGCAGTGAAAAACAAATTTTAATTCTCGGTGTTTTTGGAGTATAGGGGTAAAAACGATAATTTTACCACCTCGGGGGTAAATCGGTAAATTTTCACCCACGACACTTGTCAAGACCAAGGGATTTTGTTCATCATGGAAATGGATAAACATGAGAAATGTGTGGTAGAGAATTAAAGAATTAAAAGTCAAATATTTCAAATTTGAACTAATAAGGAAATGCCATGTGTCATGCTTTTATTATTTTATTATTTCTTTATAAATAGGCATAAAAACCAGCTCATTTCTCCTATAGTGGTCGGCCAAACCAGAAGAGAAGAGAAACCAAGGAAGAACAAACCCTAGGTGGGGAAAATCAAAGAGAAAGTGTTGGAATTCAAGGATTTGATCAAGCAAAGGTAAAATTTCTTTGATTTTGCTAGTGATTTACCTTACCCATGCATTTCTCCTTAATTTCCATGGTTGGATTGTATGTTTTCATGGGGAAATCATGGCTGGCCAAATGGGTTTGGTGAGAGAAATGATGTTGGAATTGTTTGATTTTGAGTTATGTTGGTATTTAGAGTTAGTTAAGCATGTTTAAAAACAAAACAACAAGAAAAGAATCCATTTTTCCCATGAACCTTCAATGGTCGAACCCTAGGTGAAGTGTAAAAGTAATAAATTGATTTTATGATCAAGTGAATTGGTTGAAAAATTGATGAAATGATGATTTATGGTGAGAAAAGGGAATGGAAAAATTTTTAGTGATAGTGCAGCACAATGGCCAAAATTTTCAAGAAGAATTGTGAGGGTTGTTAGGCTGAATTTTTTATTATTGGAATTGTATTTAGTGAATTGAAATATTAGAAATGAAATGGAGCAATTTGGATCCAAATCAGACACAATTGTCATTTAATCGGGTAATAGGCCGAATTAGGTCAGCACCGCATTTAAGCGGTAGTCGGATAAGTTGCATATCATATCATGCATATACACCGAGCCTGAATTGATTTTATAATGGTCAAGCATTAATGTGGTGAATTATGTATTGTACATTGTGGATAGGTGGTGAGCAAATTACATTGGTAAAAGTACAAAGATTATGCTTGAAGACTGGGATTAGAAGCACATCGACTCCTAGAACTGTGAGTGGACAATTTATCGTCTTAAATATCTAGAGTAATTATACTTGTTTGATGCTTTTATTGAATGGTGAGTTTAAATTATAAAATATTATGTTTTCCAATTAAAATGTTTTTTAATAAAAATTAGATTTATACAGGTTTTGAAATCAAATATTGTTTTGGGAAAATTGAGTATATGGAGACTGTGTTGAATTTATGATTTTATATGTTCTTGAAATTGTGGCTTATGACACCATGGTAGCATGATGGCTAAATTTTTGGAGTTGGCATGAAATATATGAACAGTTTTGGATTGGTCTCGATAAAGTGGATTACATTTTATTCGCCATATTATGCTCTAAAAATTTTATGGGTCTAGTGGTATATTAAACGGTCACTGCAGTGGTGGGGGTTTCCATGGACTGCCTATGAGAGGGGCACGGTAACCCAATTATATATTTACCTTCGGGGGGAGATGTTGGATGAAGTACTCCTGAGGTAAGATTTGAGTGCACCTTGCGTTCGAGCCACCACGTGAGAGTGAGACTCAGCAAACGCCAAGGAATGGTTGTATGTCAAATTTGAAAACATGTTTATAGGTATGGGACATTTAACAGTCTTGGCGGTCTTAGTGGGATACCTTGACGAAGGTACCCGCGAGAATGATTCTGGTAGGGGCCAAGTTTAAGAAATTCATAATTCGAAAAATTTTGACGAAAAGAAATTGTTTGGTATAGATTGAAACGAATTTTGCGTTATGAACATTATTGAGATATAACGTTTTTATATTGTCTCCATCTGCTCGGCTTTAAATGCTTTTGATGGTAATTGTTTACTCACTAGGATTATGTAACCTCACCCTTCTTCCTATCCATTTTTCAGGCTTAGGACAGTTTGTTGATAGTTGATTAAGACGAGAATTAATCTCGAAGTTGCATCCTAGAAAGTAAGGGTTCGTAGCCCTACACCTTCTTGGTTAGTTGGGGGCCCACATGTCATTGTAAAAGTAATTTATACTTCAGTTATCTGATTTAAAGTATGTATGAATATATTAAGCTTTTACACCATGTTTTTGGTGGGTTTCGGTATTTTCTAAAAAAAATTGACGAAAATGCCCTTGTGAGCCAGAAAATAATATTTTATTATTTTGATTTGGAAACGACTTATGATTTCTTGAAATGTGAGATTTAATAACTGTCACTCACCGGGGAGATGCGAAAGCTGATGCTAAGCCTTGCAGGGTTCCGATCGACATTCGGGGTAATGAGTTTCTATCGGGACGTCGCGGTGGTTGTCACGGGGCCGATGGGAGTTTCGGGTCATGACAGAAAGTCTTCCAGGTTGGCAGAGAAATCCAAACCAATTTCAGCCTCTTCTCCTCAGAGTCCAATCCTTGTCTCAAACAAGTCCTCATCAGAACCTTCCTCTAGACAGTCATCACCTCTCCGAGAGCCCTATTCTTTCCCCTAAACCCTTTCTATGACACTAAATCCTCACCCTCTAACACATCAGATGAATAGAAGCCCCTTCCCTTGATGCTGACAAAAAGGGGGAGTATAATGGGTACACGAACTAAAGAATGGGTGCAAGAATTTAAAAAAAAATGTTAGGGTGGAGGAACCAAGAACCGAGGAAAGAAAAAAAAACAGAATCAAGAGCAAGAACTTAGAAAAAAAGGAAATAGGAAGCAAAATTGTCCAGGGGCAATTTTGAAATATTTTTAATTAACTGCTATTTGTGCCATGGTGGCACTTGAACACTTAAGTTTAATTCTGTTGTTTATATAGTTGTATGTGAAAAGTGAATGCTGAAATGTCTATGTTATTTAACTACTACAAATTGAAGTCTGCTGATATTTTGTCATCTTGGTATTTTTACTATCATGAACAAAATCTGTTGATGCTATGCTAATATTGATACTGATAAATGATTTTTGTTAGGGCATTACGAATGATTTCTGTTTCTAAATAGATATAGATGGGATGCATAGTATATCAATTGAATCATGAATGATGTAGACAAAATCTGAAATCAATAAACTGTTGACAGCCACTGGAACATTTATGAAAATCTGTCAACACTTACTGTTGAAAGTTTAATGATGATCTGCTAATACTTACTTGCTGTAAATCACTCCATATTGCTGCACATATGTACATTGTCATTTTCTATATGACAAAAATAAAATTTGATGGAATAAAGTAAGCAAAATATGCACATACTTAGAGGGAGCATATACATGGGGGAGCAATCCTCATTTTTTGTAGAAAACGAAAAAGACTAAAAGGACACTATGCTATCAATCAAGGAATGTTTTGTCATCATAAAAAAAAGGGGAGATTGTTGAATCCATTAGTTTTTGATGATAATAAAACATTCCCATTTATGTGTGTCTAATATCTTTACTTGAGTGTGCAGGAAAATTAATATATGAAATTAATCATTTAACTCCTTAAAGAGTATATCAAAAGAAAAAGAGGAATAAAAATAACAAGATGTAACTATCTAATAAGGAGGAAGCTTATTAGTGAAACAAGGAAGAATGTTGATTGACCAAGTCTTAATTGAAGGAATGGTGGGCTAAAGAGTTTGAGAAACAGAACCAACTTAGTTGATCAAGTCAGTCGACTAAGAGCTCTTTGTCTGTAATTTGAACTAGAGCACTACAAGACAGATTAACGGTTAGAACTCATCCTCAACTGTTTTCAAAGGCCATAAACTATCAAATTGACATCAGAGTTGCATCTCTAAGTATAAAAAGATCTTCCAACAATTAGAAACAAGTTTTTAGAAGCCTTGAAAGAGATTTGAGCTATAGAAAGTCAAAAAACTAGAAAAGCTTCACTACACTTGTCTGCACTTAAACGCCTACTCCTTGCATTTGTATTTAGCACTTAATCTTGTACCACTCAGATCAACTAGTGATCATAGTTACCTTCTTTTACTACTTCTCTTGTATTCTTAGAGTGAGGGAGTCACTCTAAGGGGTTGTTCAAGATTGGGATAGCTTGATTGTTGAAGGTTGTGGTTGAGCTTTGGAAAACCACTTTGGGTTTTAGTTGAGCCCGTGAAAAACTAGTGTAAAAGGTTTTGGCTAAGCCTTGTAAAAGCCATTGTAAAGTTTGGTGAAAGCTTGTGAATTTCACCGGTTCTTAGTGAATTCATGAGAAAATCCTTGGTTGGATAATCAAGGTAGTGGATGTAGGTCTTGGACCGAACCACTCTAAATTGCTGTGCATCTTATACTCTGTTTTTATTTTCTTAAGTTCTGAAAATTAGTTTCCAATATTGTTAAGAGCCAAATTGTGCTATTCACCCCCACTCTAGCACATATTATCGGGACCAACAAAGATATGTATGTGATGTATGTAACGACCCATTCCTCGGTCGTTATCGGTGTTTGAGTCTTACTGGAGAACCTGCCAAGTCCTAAACCAGCCTTATTAGAACTCTTGTTAATACATTATATTCATTCCACTTACTTACATAATCGCTTCAAACCGTATAACTCTTTGTAATATGATTTGATCAAAAAGTCGTAATGAATCGACTTAACCTTTATTCCACATAATTGTAAATATACATTATAGTTTATAATCTCCAATGATACATTTACATTTAGACTAGTGCCTATTTACAAAAACAAAAATACACTATGAACTACTCGACCTCTAGTAGAGGAGTAACTCAGAATAAAGTGTTATGAGATGCCTTTACCTATTCCCAGTGGATACCGATGAATGCACTTTAGGCTGGTCACTTATCTACAAAAAGGGAGATGAAGGGGTGAGTCTCATAGACTCAATGATCATCGACTCCGTGAGTAAGGCGTAGATGGGAAACAAGCTTAGGGCAGATAATTTGAAGGATAAAATCAAAGTATAAAATAATAACCTTATAAAACAAAACAACTAGTAAGGTATTTATGCCTTGTAAAAATAATGCCGTAAATCATAGTGCAATTCTTTCCTTGGCAAACAATGCTAAAAACAAAGCGTAGTAAACTAAATTTCAATCATCAAAATCATCCATTTCCTTCAAAAATACAATAGTTGTATAAAAGCACGCACACTCCCAAAATGTGTGGCATGTAAAAATAGTCATGTACATCCACATACATCAACTCATGTTCAACATATAAAGGATTGAAAGCTTTAATCAAATAAGGGAGCTACGGAAAAACATTATCTTTCCACCATGCACAAGAGTACGAGTCTAAAAACTCAAGTTTCTCGAGTAGGTAATCATAGATAATCAACCCGTGAACCCTCTTCCACGTAATAAGAATCCGAGAAGCCCCCCTCCATCGGATTCCCACAACCATGGCAGTCTCAACGATGTTGGCTAACATCGGAGAAATCATATGGTCACAACCATGTATATTAATTCGTGGCCTTGCCACGTATAAGAACCCGTGGCCTTGCCACGTATAATCACAAACAGTGGCCTAGCCACGTTTAACAGCCCGTCAATGAGCCCAAGGTTTTCTAGCTAAAGCTCACTTGTGCATAAGGGTCACATTATTTCGATGGGACATCCGGCCTACTCTTGAAGCTTTCAGTTTGTCAAAACTGTTTTCAAGACCAAATCAAGGTTTTCAAGAGCTTTTACTAAAATCATTTGAAAACAAGGTTTGGTAACCTTTCAAATCTATTTTTCACATTAAACGCATGGTGTAAACATTTCCATAAAATTCAGACTAAAACCAGCTCACAAGAATTCAAATTTAAGCCATTTATCAAGTGCACTCAACTATGCACACTACACAAAGGTTCAAGGCATGGTTTTGATGTGAAACATTGCAAAAGGGCTTGTTTCCTGATTTTTAAAACGCTTTACATATATGTATATATACATGGTTTACACAAACAACTTCCAAATCACTTTACATCCACAATTGCCTATGGTTTCTACCAGCTCATGCTTTCCACAAAAGTAGTGTATCAAATCATTTAAAAACAAGGTTTAGCAACCTTTCAAATCTGTTTTTCACATTAAACGCATGGTGTAAACATTTCCATAAAATTCAGACTAAAACCAGCTCACAAGAATTCAAATTTAAGCCATTTATCAAGTGCACTCAACTATGCACACTACACAAAGGTTCAAGGCATGGTTTTGATGCGAAACATTGCAAAAGGGCTTGTTTTCTGATTTTTAAAACACTTTACATATATGTATATATACATAGTCTACACAAACAACTTCCAAATCACTTTACATCCACAATTGCTTATGGTTTTTACCAGCTCATGCTTTCCACAAAAGTAGTGTATAAATTGTTCCAAATCATGTATTCTAATCACTTATCATTTTCTAGCAACTAATACTTTCCACAAAGGCATTGAATAAATCATTGACAAGTTACTATACATATAACATTATATAGCATGGAATCTTTTGAAATATACACCCCCTACTCACCTTACAATGGCGGGATATTACTTCACCACTAATATTTCCTCAAATGCTTACTTTATGCTTGCAACAATAATCCTTGTTTTGTCAACTTCCTGACATCATTTCAATCCAATATATTTAATAAGCTTTGCCACCAATATATTCTACATTTGCTTTTCGTATTTGATTCTATACTTTCGTCTCTTATTCTTAAGAGATAGCCATATACACTTAATTCTTAGCGTAAACTTTGAATTACATAAACCAGGCAATTTGTTTATGACTTCAAATACCCACGTCAATCTCCTAATAACATTTGTCATGTTCAAACTATTATTTTCATACTATTAATCACATATATGGCACCAACAATAAATCCAATTTCACCAAGTAATTTCTAAGCTTATATGCACCATTATTCACATTAAGCATGCTGCCAATAAGCACAATATCAAGTTTTCCATTCATGTTGCACCAGTATCCTTAATCTTTTTAAATCTTTCAAAACAACATATGTCCACAAGTTTTTTTTTTTTTTCAAGCTTTCAACTAGCACAATTGTTTCCTAGTCGTACTTAAGGCATCACACAATCATTTCACATTGCATGCCTTACCTTTGTGATGGCTTGGATCTTGCATGCAACTTCAATATTCTTCCAAAGCTTTAATCATCAAGCTACCACAAAACATTTCTCATTGTTACCGACCCATTTTCAAAGGATATTCAAGTTAAAACCACAATCCTTACCTTGTTTCTCTTGTCTCTTCAAACTAAGCTTTTTCTCTCTCCTCAAGCTCAATAAATTAGTTCCTCTCTCGCATGTTGAAGATCCCTTTTTGGGTGATGAGATGATAAACTCAACAGTGAAGAGCAAGAAACCCACAGTTTCCTTAAATCCTCACAACTTGAGACTTTACCACTTTGCTCTATTTTCTTTCTCTAGAATGCCTTGAAACCCACATGACATCTCTTCAAATGTCCTTCATTCACTCTTTAAAACATGTGTGCATGTCTACTTTTGAGATTCTAAGGTTCAAAGAATGGGTGAGTTAGAAGAAATGGTAAGAAATCCTTTCTCTCTCCACGATTTCAAAAAAAGAACTAGTACAAGAATAGGTGTTATCCTTCCTTAGCCGTGTATCACTCTTTAGCCATCCATTTCCTCTTTATTCTTCTTTATTTGGGCACCTCCTTGAACCAATTCACAACACATGCATCTATTCACCTTTTATTTTCATCTGGCCATTTTGCTAACCAATAGGTTTTCATGCACCAATCTTCTTTCTTCAACATTGGTTAACAATCCTCCTTTGCTATCCATATCCATTCTGTAATTCATTTCCACTTAATCCCACCTTATTTGTGCCCAATGGTCTTTCATGCAACTTTTCCACCTTAATTTCCATTTGGCCTCCTCCTTTGCCAATGACATTACATGCAACTATATTTTCTCTTCTTTTAGTCTAATTGTCACCAAGTGTCCATCATGCGTAAATCCTCCATGCATTCTTTTAACTTATAAATCCACATGCATGTGTTATTTTATTCATTTTGTCTTATGCCTTTTTGTTTGTCACATGGTGCGGGTCTCACATGCTCCCCACTAGAAGTACATCCTTCCATATATATCTTTGCATGTAATAGTATTTGTTACATGCATATTCCATCCTCCAAACAATCTAATTTTCCTTAGTTAGTTAATTTCCATTAAACTTCAAATGTTGAAATTGCACATAAGTCCTCAAATTTTTTCTTATTTAGCATTTGACCTCCAAACTTTTCACCCTTTACAATTTGGTCCTTCAAACATTTCCTTAATTTAAATTTCTTTATATTTTTCTTCCTTTACACTTGTACACATAAAATATCAAATTCATACTTCACCAAGGTGTCACCATAATATTTAAATATATACTTACCCTCTCTTACATTATTTAATAAAGGCATGTAGGCCCCACTAATGTTGTTTTTCTTCAAAATTCTTTCTTATTTCTTCTCCCCTACTTAGATTACCCATATAGTCCTCCTTCATGACTAATTTTAACAATAAATAAAATATTTATATTTATATTATTTTATTAATAAAATATTATTTTATCTTAAAATATTTTTTTCACACGTCACCGCCTTTTGGCACTTAAATTAGCATCAATTAACCCTTCATCTTGTTGATAAGGTCATATTGACTTCTATACGAGGGTATGAGGTGTTACAATGTACATTCCATATACTATATGAGATGATTGAGTAAGCATGATGAATGTCATGAGATTGCGTATATGATATTGAATCCATATATCGTATGAGATGACTAAGCAAACATAATTATGAAGGTCATACCATCACATTGTATGATTTATGATAATTGAATGGGGATGATGTAATGTTATCCATAAAGTTTGCATGTTTTGTTATATGAGTATTATTATGATGTATACTACACTATGGAGAGAATGTAGGCTTGGTTAAGCATAGCTTAGCCTTAAAAGTAGTCATAAGAGCTAAAAAGGCTTCTAGATTGGTAAAAATGTAGAATATTTCCTAGAAAACAAAATTTCAGAGGCTATCTATCAATACTTGAAGAACATCTATCGATAGATAGCAGATAGAATGCTGCAATGAGCATTTTGTGCCTCATCTATCAATAGATAACCCTTATCTATCGATAGATGAGGTACATAGTTAAATGTTTATGTTTATTTAAAGGCTTTTCAAAGGTGCAAAGTTTTTTCTAAAGGTTGTGTAAACTTGTTTTCCATGCAAACGCTATTTAAAATGTGTTTAAATACCATGTTTCATGAACTTTATAATTAAATGGTTTATGTATGGCATGAGATTACAAGTGCATGTTTACAAAATACTCCTATCCCTTAGCTTGTCCCCTTCCCATATCCATTCAAGGAGTCTTTGTGACTCACATGTTACTTTTTCTATTTTTTTTTTGTTCCAAATTAGTGATAACACTCTATTACTAGCGGCTAGTGTCATAGAAACGTAATTCATTCATTTTTCATTGGTAGGTGTCTAACAGCCACTTGATGCCTAGCGAGTCGGGTCATGTTTGTCACGACCCGATTTCCAAGCCGTGACCGGTGCATGGACTCAATAGGTGTAGTCCATTAAGCCCAAGCAAGCCTATCTATATTATCCTGCACATTATTCCATCAAAGTTACTAAAGTCACATTTTGTAATTTTGAACCAAAATAATGCTAACCATTTCCGACTCTTAGTGACATACCAATCCAAATATACATACACTGTCTAAAATACATGTCTTAATAATTTACATCAAGTTTGACCATACATATAAAAATGAAGACTCGATTTCCAGTGAAGAGACTCAGACGAATGTACTGCTACTGAATGCCAAGACACTTACCAAGGGTCGAATATATGAAGACACCTCGACCTAATTACCAACTACCTCTTGATCTGAAAACATGAAGTTGAAAACGATGAGTATAAACCCACTGAGTGAACATATGAAGGGAACAAGCAATATAATAAGAAAAAGTTTGAAATCATAATGCACTTATTCGAAAACGATGCACTTTAGCTTAAGTCCTTATTAAAACCCTCAATTTAACCCTTGGTTGATAAATCATGTGACAATAGAGAATTCATATTCAACATGAAATTGGAGAATGGAAAATATGGCAAAAACCCGCCAAATGATAAGCAGAACAGAAAGTTTCATTCTTGTTGCAGCGAGAAACAGAGCAACAAGAAAGACTTCTTTTCATCCTAAATAAACCATTTCACTGCAATGCAAATCAATTTGGAACACTAAAAAAAATGCTCAAGGTTCAGCAAGCAGGATTCCACATACATTATAGTCACACATGTTATTCATAAAATCTTTATTGCATTAATACATGTGAACATATGCAAACATATATGTATATATATACATCCACCGCCTCCCCAGCTCATGTGCATCCCCCCACATCGTGCACATCTAATGTCGTCGTGTGCATTCCCCCACATCGTGCACATGGGCAATATCATCATTTGCCTACCTCACCATCGTCATTACTGGTATGTGCATCCCCCCACATCGTGCACACACATGGTTATATCCATTACACAATATTATCTACCAATGTACTATGCATATATATATATAATCAACATTATACCGAAACACATGGATTCATCACACTTTCCATTTCACAACATAAAAACATTTCATAAGGGCTTGTTCCCAAGCATTTTTTTTTTAAAGAGAATTGGATAAATCATTCAAAATATTTGTCCAAATACATTCACATATCCCAAAACAGTTTTGAAATGCAAGTTCACTCACCTGTCTTTGTTGATTCTTAAAGCAGCTCTAACTTCCATTAATGCCCCGAATGGTGATGTGGGGTTTTGGTGGAGCCTATCACACATTAGCATCACAATCAACTCAATCACATAACCATAATTCTAAAATCTATCTCCCAAATCTTGTTCCACTAGTTATTCCTAACTAGCTTCCAACTATAATGAAGTGGCTATATATTTGCACTATTATATATTGGGATGGAGCCTTACAGCCAATTGGAATTGGTTAAGGCTTGATTCCAATCATGCAACAATATCATTCATGTTGAATGATTAGAGGTTTTCCTTCAATAATAAGACACCAATTATAATGAGTTATAAGTCTAATTGGATGAAGTTCATGAGATTAATATGCCTTGCAAGGAAACTGTAATGGGTTGCAGTTATGAGATTCCTATGCATCAAAGCATAATCTCAAAAATATTCCTGGTCAATGTATCATTGAGACTGAACATCAGTTATGCTTAGAGACTGGTATATTTTAGGTTTCTTACTTTGGAAGTAAGCAATCGATCTCATATATTGAAGTATAGAGATACTTGGAACTAGAATATAAGTGCCTGCTTAGGAGAGCAAGTTCACTGAACATGACCCGCCATGAGAAGTGCATTTGGTAATACACTCTAGTGTCTATGCAACACTTCTCATGTGTCAGTCTTGTAAATACTCCCTAGACTTGAGACACCAGGTTGTCTTATATGTGGAGTGCTATACTTTGATTTCATCCCTATGAGTGCCTAACCAAGGATGCCAAAACAGAATGCTTTTGGGTATAGTATGAAGCATGTGAAGGCAAATGAGTGGTCAAGATAAAAATCATCACCTCAAGTGTTTTATAAGACATATCCTATCAGTTCTTGGTTAACATTAGCTTATTAAAGTCCTTGGCCAAGGCGACATGGAGATTATGAAAAAGGTTTCATAACTCTCTATAAAGCTAATGCTATAATTGTAGGAACAAATATGGAGATCAATAAAAGTAGACACTGTACCAAGCTCTTATCATCTCCGAGATATATGATGAGGGAATGAATTGTACTAATAGACTGTACATTTAAAATACCCCATACTTTGATATGGTGATAAATAAAGTTGATCGAATGCAAATTGAGGTCAATTAAAATGTTTAGAAGTGATAAAAGATGAAAGGAGTAGTTTAGGATAAAATATTTTGCAAGTGAGAAAATAATAATAAAATAATAATAATTTTATCGGAGGAGAATTTGTGAGATAAAAGGCGATTTAGAAGTCAAGTGAGGCATAATAAGGTATTTTGGGTACCAAGGAGACAAGATAAAATTTTTAGAATAAAATAATATTAAAATATTAATATTTAGCCAGATGTCGAAAACAATCAAGAAGAAGGATCATATGGTTGATCCAAGTGGGGGAGAAGATGACAAGCCTGACTCTATAAAAATATTTATCATGACATACATGTGATGGATAGCATGTTTGCATGCTAGGTTAGTCTCGAAAAATTTACAAAAGTCGGTATTGTACCTAGAGGTACAATAAAGTTGATTTAAACCTCGAACTAGATCAAATAGAGAATTTACGATGAAATTAAGAATTTTAAAGTCCCAGAATGGTTTAATATGGTGATTCAGAGTTCTAGGATCAATTTGGAATTAAACTGAAATTTTCGCTATCCAGGGGCAAAATGGTCATTTGTCACTTGGGGACAAAATGAGAATTTTAGAAAAGCTTTTTCTGGCCCCATTTGACTTATTGGAGTATAATTTGACTTATTGGAGTAAGATTTGAGGTTTAGAAGTGAAAAATTTTACTTTCGGTATAATTTGGAGTAAAAGGGTAAAATGGTAATTTTGCCACCCGAGGGGCAAAATTGTAATTTTCCACCACCAGGACATTTTTCCAGCACATGGTCTTCCTTTATCCTCATTTTGACTATTGACTAATTGTGTGGTGGAGATAAAAAGGATTAAAATTTTAAAATTTTAAAAATAGACCAATGAGAAAATGACGTGTCATACCTTTATTATTTTATTGTTTCTTATTAAAAAGACATAAAATCAGCCCATTTTCTTCATATGGCCAGCCAAGCAAGGAAGAGAGAGAAAGAGAGGAAGAACAAAGGGAAAAACAAGAAAACCTAGGTGGAAAATTCAAAGAAAAAGTGAAGAAATCAAGGAAACAAGCTAGGTAAGTTAGAATTTCTTTAGTTCTCCTTGATACCTAGCTTACCCATGCTTTTGTTCTTGATTTTCATGGTTGAATATTGAGTTATTATGATGAATTCAATTCTGAAAAAATGGGTTAGGAGAGAGAAAGTTGTTAGATTAATTTGATTTTAAGTTATGTTAGTGTTTTAAGTTAGTTTAGCATATTTAGAAACAAAACAACAAGAAAAGAATTTATTTTCTCCCACAATCATTAATGGCTGAATTTATTATGTGTTGAGTGAGGATAAATTTGATTTTCATTTTAGGAGAATTGGTTAAGAAATGATGAATTATGAGCCTAGAAAAATAACGGAAATTTTCGAAGCAAAAATACGATTTTTACCCACTAGGGGTGTTTTCATAATTTACTACCGAGACTGATAAATTGAATCTCATTCACAGTCATGGAGGTAATTTAGTTATAATTGGAGTGTAGAAAGTGAGAAGAATTGATTTGAAGTTAAATTAGAGATAATAGGCCGAATTAGGTCAACACCGCATTTAAGCGGTAGTCGGATAAGTTGTATATTATATCATGCATATATACCGAGCCTGAATTGATTTTATAATGGTCAAGTATTGATGTGGTGAATTATGTATTGTACATTGTGGATAGGTGGTGAGAAAAGTACACTGGTAAAAGTACAGAGATTGTGCTTGGAGACTGGGATTAGGAGTACATCGACTCCTAGAACAGTGAGTGAACTTATTATCGTCTTAATTATCTATAGCAGTTTTATACAACTGTGTGATTTTATGAAAAATGGATTTAAATGGTAAATTGCTATGTTTTAAGAGAAATTGTGATTTTATAAAATGATTTTATAAATTTTCTGAAAAATCAAATATTGGTTTTGAAAATAGAGTAATTGGAGACTGCCAGTTTGTGTTGCAAATTTATAGTTTTGAATTGAATGGCTTATGACAATAAATGAGCATGAATGGCTAAACTGATTTTAGTGTTAGAATTATTTATACTGTGTATTCAGCCTTGAAAGGCTAGGTTGCGATAAATTGCCATGTCATGCTAGAATGAATTTTATTGATTGGTGGATTATATATTAATTATTTACTGCAGAGGGGGTTCCGTGGACCAACCTATTAGAGGGGCACGGTAAACTCCATTATATTATTACCTCAAACGGAGAGGTGCGTAGGGTATCTCCTGGGGTAAAGCTTAGGGTTCACTTCACGCCAAACCACCACGTGAAGGGGAACTCAGCCAACGCCAAGGAACGGCTGTATTTTTCTCAAACTAAAAATATATTTTAAGTGTATACAAAATTTTAACAGCCTTGGCTGACTCGGTTGGATGCCCTGCGCAAGGTATCACCGAGTATGAGTTTTGGCACGAGCCAAAGTTTTCAGAAATTCATAAGCCAAGTTGATTACTCGATTTATATGGATTGATTTTATTTGGTTGAAATGAACTGAAAGGTAATGAAATTACAGTATGATGACTTATTTTAATTGTCTCCATTTACTCGACTTTAGATAGTTTAGATGGTATCTGTTTACTCACTGGGATTTTATAATCTCACCACCTTCATTTCCTCACATTTCAGGCTCGGGGAATTCCATAGTTAGTTGACTTTGACAAGGACTTTCATTTGGACTCGAATCGGCAAAAGCTGTAGGTTTCCAGCTTCCGATGCATTTTGGATAGATGTGGGCCCACATGTCACTGTAAAAGAAATTTTATACTTTGGTTATTTGCTTTATAGTATATATAAATATAATTAACTTTTACGCTATAAGAATTATGTACCGATAGTTTTATGAAAATTATTTTATAAGATAATAGTTTATTTTATTGAATATTTTTATTATATTCAAATGGTCAAATTTTCACTTCAAATGAACGTTTTAGATATTTAATTTGTTTTTTAAATCATTAAATATATATTTTCGGCTTACCTACTATATTTTTAGCAAGTTTCGAGGTTTTCGACAAAAATGACGAAAATGCCCCTATGAGCCAAAAAAAAAACAATATGTTATGTTATGATTTGGAAATGATTTGTAATCCTTCGTATTTTGATTATTTGATAACTATTGCTCACCGGGGAAGTGCGAAAGCTGATACGAGAGCCTTGCAAGGTTTCGATCGACATTCGAGGTGAAGAATGTTTGTCGAGGCTTCGCGGCGGTTGTCACGGGCTCGATGGGGAGTTCCGAGTCGTGACAACATTGAAAGGTTGTCAAAGAACCCTTTGACTCTCCCAACAATTGGGTGGCCATGATGCATTGCTAGATGTCAATCTTGGTCTATGGAATTGATTATAAATTAATTGATTGAAATTTATATTAAGTAATTAAGTCATTAATCAATTTCATTGCCAACATGTTGGGAACCTAATGGGTCACACACAATGATTGCATTTGAATTAAATTGGGAGAGTGACAATTTAAGTTAGACTTAAATCACATGCTAGGTAATTAACTTCTATAAACTTAATTAAAAGAGTTTAATTAAGTTTTTGGCATAATTATAAATAGTTATAATTATAAGGCCTTGATTGTAAAATATAAAGGAAATTAATTTTGATTTTAATTTTCAAGGACTTAATTAAAAGAGTTTAATTAAGTAATGGGCCCAATATTATAATGTGTTATAATATTGAGGGCTTAATTGCAAAATTGAAGTTATTTTAACCTAACTATATAAGTCATCTTTTAACTATTTTCTATATGAGAGTTTTTCACAATTGAAGAAAACATAGTTTTTGTCAGAAAAAGAAAAACGTTTTCTTTCTTTGCCACCACTCCCTTTGTGTGAAAGAGAAAATTGCTTATGAAACAATTTTCGAGAAAGGTTCGGCTAAGATTGTGAAAAAGAAAAAAAAAGACAATTGTTGTCCTCTTTGCTAGCACAAAGTATAGTGAAAAACTCCTTCCTTTGTTGAAGGTTCAAGTGCAATCGTGTGTACTACCATTGGAGGCCAAGCACTTGATTGGCTAGGGTTTTTGCTCCTTGTGGTGTTCGCGGGATTGCTTTGAAAAGTACCATTGTGATTATGAAATTACATGGCAAGGTAACTTTCTAAACAATAATTTATTTTGTACTTTTATGTGTTAAATATCACCAAGGTAATCCATGGGTGGAGGCATGTTTTGTTGTTTAGTTATAAATTTTTTTAATTTTCTTTTCGGTGCGTATTTTGAGCATGTCATCCATAGCCAAACCCATCAGTGGTATCAGAGCCTTCCTTGGTTCGATTTTAACACATGTTTATGTCTATTATTGTTAATGCCTTGTTGAAAAGGAATATAAGGTGTTCGAGTTTTGTTCTACACAAATTAGTAAGTTTTAAAATTTTACAATTTGTTCTAGTTATTTTGATTTCTAGATAGATTTTAATTGTAAATTTTAAAATTTATTTGTCATAATATTAATCTCGTTTTAATGTCAAAATATTACAGATTAACAAGTGCATGAGATGCACAAATTAATTTAGCAAATAAAGATTCGATCTCATAACATTATGGTGTGATTTAAATGGTAGAATTCGATTCTATCCATGTCACAACCCGGAACTCCTATCGAGCCCGTGACAACCGCCGCGACGTCTCGATCGATATTCATTACCCGGAACGTCAACCGAAACCCCGCAAGGCTTTAATATCAGCTTCTCATTTCACTTGTGGGTAACTGTTTCCAAATACCACATTCTAAAAGATTTTAAACTGTTTTCAACTTAAAAAAATAAAATAATAATTTTCGTCTCACAGGGGTATTTTGGTCATTTATCCCAAAAATCTCAAAATCATCTAAAAATATAGTATGTAAGTGGAAAACACATATTTCATAATCAAAAATAATTTTGGATGTCTAAAACATTCGTTTAAAATGGAATTATAACTGTTATAATAAAATAAAAATATTAAATAAAATATTCAATTTTCACATAAAACGATATTTTAAGAACACTGCATAAATAATTTTTATAGCGTAAAAGCAAAATAAATTCTTACATACCGTAATACAGATAACCAAAGTATAGAATTTAATTTACAGTGACACGTGGGCCCACGAATGACCAAAAGTATCAAAAGAAATGAACCTACAGTTTTTGGATGTGGCAAGTTCAACTGTAATCCTCGCCGATATCAGTTATCTACAATCTATTCTGAGCCTGAAATTGGTGGAAATGAGGGTGGTGAGATTATAAAATCCCAATGAGTAAACAAACATCACTCAAAATATCTAAAATCGAGTAAAAGGAGACTATTAAAACATTTCATCAAACTGTAATTTATCATCTTTTAACTTATTTCAACCAAATGAAATCAATTTATTTAAAGCAAGTAATCAGTATGGCTTATGAATTTCTTAAAAAGCTTGGCTCATGCCAAAAATTATTATCATACTCAGTTATCTGAGATACCTTGGCCGAGGGCTATCCCAACTGAGTTCGCCAAGGCTATTAGAAAGTCATGTTTGTATTTTGATAACATAGTCGTTCCTTGGCGTTGGCCGAGTTCCCCTTCACGTGGTGGTTTGGCGTGAAGTGAACTCTAAAAGTTATACCTCGAGAGTTACCCTACTCGCCTGCAACCGAGGTAAAAATATAACAGGATTCTGTGCCCCTCTAATAGGCTAGTCCACAGAACCCAGCCCACTGCAGTAGGTCAAACCCACCATACAATAAAATTTTGATAGCATGACAGGGCTAATATATTACTACCCAGCCTGCAAGGGTAAAATAAAGCAATTCATACAATTCATAAAAAACACAGCCCAGCTAGTCATGCCAATACAATAACATAAGCCATTAATTAAATTTTAAATTTACAACATATCAGTGGTCTCCAATTACTCTATTTTCAAAATCGTTATTTCGTTTCAAGACAATTTATAAAATATTTTCATTTAAACTCATTTTGTTTACAAAACATAAAAATTTACCATTTGAACTCATTTTCATAAAATTCGTCAAAACTGAATAAAAACATACTTTAGATAATTAAAATGATGGTAAGGTTACTCACCGTGTCTAGAGTGGGGATTTTCGAAATACTCAGACTACTGGTCCTCGGGTGCAATTCCCTTGCTTTTATCGGAGGACTCACCACCTTGACACAGTACAAAATCGAGAAATTCACCACATTGGTACTAAATTGAAATTAAACTAATTTAGACTACTAATGCTTGATATGGAATGCAAATATGTCTAAATTTTTACCTAAATGCGGTGTTAGCCTATTTCGGTCTTTTACTCGATAAATCGATATACGCGTCCGTTTAAACTCCAAATTAATTTTTTCAGTTTCTATACCTCAATTGCACCCAAATTGACTTAATGTCCCTCAGTGTGGTGCAAATTATCAGTCCCAATAGCAAATTACGAAAATACCCCCAGTGGGTAAAATTTTATATTTTTACTCTGAAAATTCCCATTATTTTTCTAGGCTCATAATTCATCATTATTCATCATAATTTCTCAAATAAACATCAAGATCAACAGCCAATATTCCCTTAGAAAATTCGTCATAATGGGTTTCAATGGGAGAAAATTATATCTGTAGCTTATTTTTGCTATATTTCAATATAACTTAACTAAAATCACTTAATTCAATTAAAATCAACCAAAAATCAAGCTCAAAACTCATCCATGGAGGTTTGGCCAGCATGGGTGTCCATACCCACTTTCTAATTTTGCATGGAAATGAGAAAAAAATGCATGGGTAGTGAAAATCACAAGGAAAATCAATGAAATTTACCTTTTTAATGCTTGATTTCTTGATTTCTCTTGATTTTCCCCAAATTTTCAGGTAGGGTTCTTATTTGTTTTTTTCCCCCTTTTCTCCCCTGGTTTGGACAGCTGAAGAAGATGAGAATTCTGAAATTTTTACCTTTTTAAAGGCTAAAATAATATAATATTATTTTATTCATTTTTTTAATGTTTTATTAATTCCTTAAATTCTAGCCATCCATTTGTTTCCAAATTTTCACCATACACTTGTCCCACATATCCATAGCTTAGATAAAATTCTCAGACTTATCCAAAGTCTTGGTGGTGTAATTTTTGAAATTTACACTTTTGCCCCCGTAAAAGTCAAAAATTACATTTTTACCCCAAAAACTGAAAAATTGCCCATAGACATATTTTTCATCCCTTATACTCATACCATTCTCCAATTTGTCAAATTTGATCTAAATTCTCTCAAAATCTGAAATTTTGTTCGCGGGTGGTAAAATTACGATTTTGCCCGTACACTCTAGAAATCACCGGAATTAAACTTTTTCACTACCAAACCCTCAAATTATACTCCAATAAGTCAAATGGGGCCCAAAAAAATTTTTTTCTAAAAATTTCCATTGTGTCTCTAGGTGGCAAATGACCATTTTGCCCCTAGACAGTAAAAATTTCGGTTTGACTCCAAATTGATCCTCGAACTCCAAATCACCATATTAAACCATTCTGGGACTTTAATATTCTTAATTTCATTTTAGATTCTCTATTTGATCTAGTTCGAGGCTTAAATTAACTTAATTGTACCATTTGGTACATTGTCGTCTTTTAACGATTTTTCTTTCGGGGTTTTTTCAAGTATGCAAGCATATTGTCAATCATATGAATGACATGGAAAGTATTTTATAAGATCGGGCTTGACAATCCAGCCATGGTATTGGTCCATTTTCAGCCATAAAAGTGAGGCTTAAGTGCTTCATAAAATGCAAGAAAATTAAGAGATCAATACACATTGAAAATGTTCCAAGATGGGTGATTATGTGTGGCTAATGGTGGAGGTAAAGTTACCAAAACGTGGCTAAAACAGTTGCTATTTGCAACAGAGAGTCATAGTTTTGTTTGGCTTGGCAATCAATAAAGGCCTAAATTTGTGCAATCAGTTGCACCAATTGGCTGAGGATTTTTTTATGAAAAGGTTCCATAAATTATCCAAATTGTTGCCAAGAATTTTAAGGATTTAAATCCCTAGAATTAAGCCTTCATAAAACTGAGTTGGTGGAGTCAAAACTCTTGCTGCCTCTGCAGCAGCAAGCCACGGTTTTGAATTTTTTTGACAGCTAAATACATTTCCTAAAATCTTGGAAAATTACTATAGAATTTTTCCATAAGCTGTCTATCAAGGAAAATTTAATTGGGAATTAAATTCCTCGTTTTATGCCACCAAATAGAGTCAAAAGAAAGACAAAACCGAAACTGACTCTGCAGATAAAGGTCACTGTTTTTGAATTTTTTGAATGGCCAAATCACCTCCAAAAATCCTGAAAATTTATTCTGAAATAGTTCCATGAGTCAAATATCAGGATAAATTTTATTAGGAATTAAATTCCTAAAGATACAGCACCATAATGCCACGTAATTAGGACATGTCTACTGCTGTCTGCAGCAGGACACTGTCTTGGATAAGACATAGAATTTGTCAAAATTTTAGACCAATAAATGATCAATTAAATTAGTTAATTGGCTGAGGATAAGTTATGGAATTGGTTCCATAATTATGCTGATTTTTTAAAACATTTAATTTAAGGAATATGATTCCTAAAATTAAGCATGTCAAAGATGGTACATTACCATCCACAAATAAAGAAATGTGATTTCTAAAATTATGGAAGTTAAAATATCTTCATTAGCCAATTAAATATTTATGAAATATGTTCTGTAAAGATTGATAATTTATTTCATAAATTACGGAATGTTATTCCTTAATTTAAGGGTGTCAAAATTTAAATAATTTAAGACTACATTAATTTAGGAATTAGATTCTTAGGAGTAATGGGAGTCTTAATATTTATAGTCAAATTTTATTTTGAATTGACTTCTTACAAGAAGATAATTCTAATTTGACATTAAATTTAAAGATTAAATTGTCTAAGTTATTTCCTAATAAGATTAGGTAATAATAGACATTCAATCTTTAATTAAATGAGATTAATAATAGGTTGTGTAAAATGTTTAGGAGCACAAATTAAAAATGTTTTAATTTGTAATTTGTAATAAAAATTTAATTCTAATCCTAAGAAGATTAGGAATGGATAAATTACTAATTTTGATTAGTAATACTTACCATATATGAAAGAAGTTTCCATATATATAGAATTAAATGGTTACTCAAAAATTTGAAATTGGTAAAATTCAAATGTTGAAAATTGCGAATCTCAAATACCTCATATGATTAACAATTTGAATGAGACATGTCTTTAAATTTTATTCATATTGATGAATATATGTGGATGATTATGGACTTAGGCCTAATATGATTATGCTATGGTTGAATGTATATTCTTGGTATTTTTGAAATAGGACCTGCGTGTCCTGCCGCATCTCTTTATCTCAGTTTGTAAAATTCTTTCCTTATCATGCTCCCCTCGAATGTAACTTGAGGTTTCTACATTCAAATGTAATTAGAATTAGGATAGATTAGGAGTTGAATTTTGAAAACATTGACGATGGAGATCCAAGGAGCCAAGAAGGACATGGAGATTACAAGAAAATTTTGAAGCAAGAGTTTTAATAAAAAGAGAAGAGATTGGAAGAAAATGAGAGAATGTACTTTTTTCTTAAAAAAAAAATTCAGCCATCTCTTCTCTTTTCCTCCTTTAAGCTTTTCCAAAGAAAAGAGAATAAAATTGGTTGCCATCTTGTAGCCTTGCATTCCACACCTTGTCCACTCAAGGTTCAAGTTGAAAGTATTCTTGAAGAATAAGTGGTAAACTTATTTGGTCGAGAAATCATTCATTGGTGTGGTGGTGTCCGAAAATAAGAATCTCAAAATAAAGATATGTTTTTTCTTACTTAATATATTCTTTTTTTATTTTTGATGTGATTATATTGCTTGCAATAATAATAATGTGTGTTTCTGCTTGTGTAATTGGATTGCTTGCTTTCTTTATAAAAAGAAATTTTTTTTGAAATCTATGCTTTACACAATCACATTAATTCACTAAGATCTTACTCCAACAATTGGTATCAGAGCAAATATTATTGCAAGTTTGTTTCCTATATTTATTTTGCATGGTTGGCACCTTTGCATATGTTCAACTATTTTGATGTGATCAATATATGGTTGTATGTTAGGATGCATGATTCAAGGTTTTTGCCACATTAATTGTCCTAGAAAATTTTACATGTAACTTTTTTCTTTTGGTTATGTAACAAGAAGGGTGGCCTATCATCGCCATGTTTTTTTCTTAATTTTTTTTATTATTTTTCCTTAGATTTTTGTAACTAGGAAAACCCATGTAATTTTAATATTTCTTTATGTATTTGGTGCATCCATGGAGAAAAAAGTTCAAAGGAAAAAGGTAATTAGGTAATATTTGGTCTCTCTATTTTTTTTATGACTATTAATTTTTTTTGAAAAAGGAGTTTTTCTTATATTTATCTTTTTTAAAGAAAAAGAGTTTTTCTTATGTCAAAATTCTATTATTATAAAAATATATATTTTTTGCTATTAAAATATTTTTTTTATTATTAATAAAAAAAGAGGAGAAGGGGAAAGAGGGGTGGGTGTGCTGTCAGGCAGCACACAGCTCCTGTGTGCTGCTGGGTAGCACACAACCCCTGCTGTGTGCTGTTCGACAACACACAGCACACAATAGCAGCCCACCCTTGAACTCTTGAGCAATAGCTCACTAAGGTGGGCCCCTTTCCAATTTTTTTCAATAAAATTATTTTAAAAAAAATATATATTTTTAAATATTATTATCTATATTCTTAAAAAATTTTCCAAAATTCTTTTTATTTTTGGAAAATTAATTTTAACCATGGATTAAAATATATATATATATATATATTTTTTTTTTGGTATTAATTAATGAGATTAATTAATTGGACAAAATAAAATTATTTTCTCAAATTGGGTTAAAATTAAAATTAAAATTGAAGATTTTTAAATAGTCATAAAATTCAAAAGAGTGCCAAATGGATGTGATCCTAACAAGCAGCGGAAGCAAGCAAGATTGAAGAGAATTACAAGTTGTAATTTTATTTTATTTTTTTCTAGGATGGACATTAATGTGGCTTATTATATATATATATATATATATATATATATATATATATATAAATATTTATATGTATTTATATGAATGATATTAGATATTATTTGTATGCTTGAAAACATGTCATTTAGAATTAAGGTGCCAACATCTCTTAAGGAATGCCATGCATACATTATGTATTTTAGATTAAAAGGATTTTTATACTATGAGATACATAATGAATATAGGAAAATAAATCACATCTAGACAAGATGGTAATTTGGACTTAGTTATATACTAAAAACGTTTAGTTGGAAACATAACCAAGCCCATAATTTGACTTAGGATATTCTAAATATGCATCTAGAAAATTCGATAAAAAAAAGTCAATCAAAACCCTAAGTATAAAAACATTGATGCATCTAGAAAATTTGGTAAAAAAAAGTCAATCAAAACCCTAAGTATAAAAATATTGAGTGGGAGAGGATGCTAGTAATCCTAGAGTCCACGGTCTCCATTGTTGGGCCATTGGCATGTGAAACATGTCACTCCCTACAAGCGGACATGAATCTAGATCATGAAGGACTACGTCTCCGAAAGGATAAATCCTTTTAGGTGGATTATGATGTCACGACCCGGAACTCCCCATCGGGCCCGTGACAACCGCCGCGAGGTCTCGACAGACATTCTTCACCCCGAATGCCGATTGAAACCTCGCAAGGCTTAGCATCAACTTTCGCATCTCCCCGGTGAGCAACAATTATAAAATCTCGCATTTAAAAAAATCATAAGTCATTTTCAAATAAGAACAATAAAATATTATTTTCTGGCTCATAGGGGCAATTTCATAATTTTTCGTCAAAAATCTCAAAACTTGCTAAAAATGTAATAGGTAAGCAGAAAATATATATTTAATGATTTAAAAACAAAATAAGTATCTAAAACGTTCATTTGAAAGCAAATTGTTAACAACTAGTACTATTCAAAAATAATTAATAAAATATTCTATTTTCTCATAAAATAAATTTTTATAGAAATATTCGTAAATAATTTTTCGCACATGAAAGTAAAGTAAAAATTGTATGAATAGAAATACAGATAACCAAAATATAAGTTTTGATCTGCAATGACACGTGGGCTCCAATTGACCAAGAGGATGTAAGACTGTGAACCCTTACTTTCTATAATGCAGTTCCGAGCTTAGTTCTCGTCCTACTCGACTATCTACAAATTGTCCTGAGCCAGAAAAATGTATAGGAAGAAGGGGTGAGATTTTATAATCCCAGTGAGTAAACAGATACCATCTAAAGTATCTAAAGCCGAGTAAATGGAGACAATTAAATAAGTCATCATACTGTAATTTCATTAACTTTCAGTTCATTTCAACCAAATAAAATCAATCCATATAAAATCGAGTAATCAACTTGGCTTATGAATTTCTTAAAACTTTGGCTCGTGCCAGAACTCATACTCAGTGATACCTTGCGCAAGGCATCCAACCGAATCCGCCAAGGCTGTTAAAATTTCATATACACTTAAAATATATTTTTAGTTTGAGAAAAATACAGCCGTTCCTTGGCGTTGGCTGAGTTCCCCTTCACGTGGTGGTTTAGCGTGAAGTGAACCCTAAGCTTTACCCCAGGAGATACCCTACGCGCCTCTCTGTTCGAGGTAATAATATAATGGAGTTTACCGTGCCCCTCTAATAGGCTGGTCCACGGAACCCCCTCTGCAGTAAATAATTAATATATAATCCACCAATCAATAAAATTCATTCTAGCATGACATGGCAATTTATCGCAACCTAGCATCTCAAGGCTGAATACACAGTATAAATAATTATAACACCAAAATCAGTTTAGCCATTCATGCTCATTTATTGTCATAAGCCATTCAATTTAAAACCATAAATTTGCAACACAAACTAGCAGTCTCCAATTACTCTATTTTCAAAACCAATATTCGATTTTCTAGAAAATTTATAAAATCATTTTATAAACTCACAATTTCTCTTAAAACATAGCAATTTACCATTTAAACCCATTTTTCATAAAATCACACAGTTGTATAAAACTACTCTAGATAATTAAGACGATAATAAGTTTACTCACAGTATTAGGAGTAGAAATACTCCTATTATCAGCCCTCGGGTGCAGTCTCTTACCCGAAACCATTGAGTCACCACCTATCCATAATCCATGACACAAAATTCAATAAATTGTGTCAATTTATCATAAATTATTTCAGGCTCTTACCCATGCGTATGCACTAGATAGGATTTGAAATGTCTAGACAATCGCTTAATTGCGGTGTCCGACCTAACTCGCCTATAGACGGTGTAAATTCCTAAAATCCCCAATTCGACTCCAATTCCATCCATTTCAATTTCAATTATCCAATTATATCCACAATACCTCAATGACTGTGAATTCGGTCCAATTTATCAGTTCGGACTATAAATTACGCTTTTATCCCTAGTGGGTAAAAATTTCAATTTATTGCACCGAAAATTCTCATTTAATTTCCAATCTCATAATTCATCATTTTTCCACCAAATTCTCTTAAAATAAAGTCAACCTCATCCTCACATACCATTGGATAGATTCGGCCTAGGGAAATTCATGGAGAAGATAAATATTTTTCTTGTTGTTTTACTCATAAACATGCTAAACTAACACTAAACACTAACATAGCTCAAAATCAAATTTATCTAACAACTTTCTCTCTCTAAACCCATATGACCAGAATTCAAATCATCCTCAAATCACATGATTCAACCATGAAAAATGATGGAAAATGCATGGGAAAGGTAAAGCACAAGACAAATTTAAGAAATGTTACCTTTTTTCACTTGATTTTTGAATTTCCACCTATTTTCCTTTTAAATTTCTTAGCTAGGGTTTTATTTTCTCCTTTCTCTCTCTTGTTTCTTGCTTGGCCGAATGTTGAAGAAGAAGAATGGGTGGGCTGATTTTTTTTATGCCTTTTTTATTGTTTAATGAAATAATATTATTTTATTCATATTTTAAATATTTTATTAATTCATTTTTTTTTCTAGCCATCCATTTGTCCTACTTTTTCCACCATGCATTCCCTTTGACTTATCCAAGTCTTAAGTGAAATTTGCAGATTTTTCCAAAGTTTTGGTGGAGCAAATTTTTCAAAATTACACTTTTGCCCCCGAACTTTTCAAAAATTACATTTTTGCCCCAAAAATTGAAAATTTGCCATAATGCATAATTTGCACCCCTCATACTCATTTCACACTCCAAATAATTAAATTTGATCAAAATCCTTTCAAAAATTAATTTTTCGATTCCGGATGGTAAAATTACCATTTTACCCTTTTTCTCCAAATTATACCGAAATTAAAATTTTTCACTTCTAAACCTCAAATCTTACTCCAATAAGTCAAATGGGGCCAAAAATATTTTCTAAAAATTTCCATTTTGTCCTTAGCTGGCAAATGACCATTTTGCCCCTAGATAGCGAAAAGTTCGGTTTGTCTTCAAATTGATCCTCGAACTTCAAATTACCATAATAAACCATTCTGGGAGTTTAAAATTCTTAATTTCATCATAAATTCTTTATTTGATCTAGTTCGAGGTTTAAATCAACTTTGTTATACCTCTAGGTACAATACCGACTTTTGTAAATTTTTTTTTTAGGACTCTCTTAGCATGCAAACATGCTATCCATCACATGTATGTCATGACAAATATTTTTATAGAGTCGGGCTTGTCATCTTCTCCCCCACTTGGATCAACCATATGATCCTTCTTCTTGACTGATTTCGACATCCGGCTAAATATTAGTATTTTAAAATTTTTTTCTTGTCTCCTTGGTACCTGAAATACCTTATTATGCCTCACTTGACTTCTGAATTGCCTTTTATCTCACAAATTCTCCTCTGATAAAATTATTATTATTTTCTCACTTACGAAATATTTTATCTTAAACTACTCCTTTCGTCTTTTATCACTTTTAAACATTTTAATTGACCTCAATTTGCATTCGATCAACTTTATTTATCACCATATCAAAGTATGGGGTATTTCATATGAAGTGAGACCTCCCATAAAGGCTCACTAAGTAAGAAGCTTAAAAGAATGAAACAATGGTTGTTACATTCAACATGAATTTACTATTAACCTGCCTATAGTAGCTCTGTTAGTAACCTTCGTGGACCAAATGAAGGCGCTCCTTAACCATGTTAAGTATGAAGATACTAGGCAACATAGTTAAGTGGGAGGGTCTTAGTTTACCTAGTAGTAAATTCTCATGGCCCATAGGCAGTTAATTTATTACAGAAAGGTAGATGATCATTGAACTAATAATATAATATATAGAGTTTTATATATTGTCACCATGCATACATGCATCATGAAATGTTCAAAGTCTATGAATAACTAGTATGCTTACATAATTTCAAATGTACTTTCAAAAACATATCTGCATCACAAATATGAATCCACTTTTAATTTTGTTGAACAAATGCACTCTAAATGGTGATAACTACTCTAAATGGAAAAGAAACCTTAATATTGTCCTTAATTATGACAAGATCATATGGGTTCTTTCTGACCATGAGCCTAAAGCACTGACTCCCCAATCAACTCTACAAGATATTGAATATCATAAAAAGTGGCATTGTCACGACCCAGAACCTCCCTCGGGCCCATGACAACTGTCGTGACGTCCCGATTGACACTCATTATCCGAAATGCCAATCGGAACCCCGCAAGGCTAACAAATCAGTTTCTTGCCTTTCCTGTGAGCAATCATTGTTAAATATCGAGTTTTAAGAAAATATAAACTATTTTAGATCAAAAACAATCAAAATAAAATTTTCGCCACATAGGGGTATTTTGGTCATTTTTACCAAAAAATTTCGAAACCTGATAAAGATAAACCATATGGTAGAAAAATATCCACTGCCGACTAAAAATAAATTTTTGTAATCTAAATCATTCATTTAGAGTGAAAAGTTGGCTAATTAAACTAAATAAAAATATTTGATAATATATTTCATTTTCTTATAAAACAATTTTTATAGAACTATACATAAATAATTTTTGTAGCGTGAGAATAAAATAAATTCATACATACAATAATTTACATAGTTATAATGTACAATAATAGTTACAATGACAAGTGGCCCATAAATACACCTAGTATTGGTGATAGTAACCTATTGTCTGTGGGATAGAGGGGTCAATTGGAATCCTCGACAAAATCGGATATCTACAAGCTACCACAGGCTTGAAATGTTTGGAAAGGAGGTGGGTGAGATTTTGCAATCCCAATGAGTAAACAAACATTATCATAAATATCTAATGGTGAGTAAAATGGAGGCAAGTTTAAACAACAAATCATAAACCATTTCATAAGGTTTTCAATTTCTTTCTTAAACCATAAAACATTTATAATTTACCAAAATAGTTGTCAAGGCTTATAGCCTTTATTAAAAACATGGCTCAAGCCAAAATCTAGTCTTCGGGGGTACCTTGGCCGAGGCATCTAACCGAGTCCGCCAAGGTTGTTAAGATATTTACATGTTAAACACATTATAGTTTTGAAAACAAGCCATTCCTTGGCGTTGGCCAAGTTACACATTCACATGGGGGTTCGACGTGAAGTGAACTCTAACACTACCCTGGGAGTTACCCTCCTCACCTCTACAACCATAGTAACTATGAAATCGGGTTTACCGTGCCCCTCTAATAGGCAGTCCACGGAAACCCGTCACTGCAGTGACTAAACTCACCAATTTTAATAAAATTTCGACAGTATAACGTGGCTTTTATTTATTTATCCAGCCTGCATAGTAAAAGACAGCTTACATTCTATTCCTAATTCTATTCCGAATGCAATTATAAAATATAGCCACATATACTCATATATCATAAGCCATTCATAAGAAAATATATTTTTCAAGACAATTGGTAGCCTCCAATTACTCAATTTCATAATCAACACAATATATTTTTATTTGTCACATTTATTTCTAAAACATTAAAAATCCCATTTTAATCTTATTTTCATTTCATAAAATACATAAAGAGCATTTAAAAATAAACTCTAGATAATTTACAATAATAATAGGTTTACTCACCGTTTGTACAGATGAAATGCTTCCTAGGTGCCCCGATCACTGTTGGTCGGGTACGACTTCCTTGCCTTTAACGGAAGGCTCTCCTCCTAGACACATTGCAAAATTTACCCAATTCACCACATTGATGCTAAATCACTATATAATTGACTTAAATCCTATACTAATGCATGGTATGAAATGCAATAGCCTAAAACGGCTTAAACGCGGTATTAACCTATTTTTGGCACTTTACCCGATAAATTGCTAACGCGCTCCATTTTAACTCTAAATCGTGCCATTCTCTCTCCAACATTTCTAACCATTAAATATCAGTCAATAACCTTCTAAAATAACCAAAATCAGTTCACTTTCCACCTTGGAAAATTCGGCAAAAAATGGGACATTAACTCGGTAAATTTTCTACTTTGTTTTTCTATCACATTTAACCATTTTTCATCATTTTCTCTTCATTTCTCCTAGAATAAAAATAAGATCATCATCATTGTACCTCATTGTAGATTCGGCCAAGGGTGGGTATTGTGAAAATTTAATGCTTTCTTGCCCAATTTAATTTTTAAACACATTTAACTAACTAAAACTATCAATTTAACTAAAAATCAAAACCTAAAAATTTCAATTTCTCCCTCCTTGAAATTCGTCCAGCCCTCGATGTCACTTGTAGATCTCTCTCCTCAAGCATGCTAAAGTGTCATGTGTCACTTTCCCATTGGCCCATTTTTAAAATTTCGTCTTTTAAACTTCAATTTTTTACCACTTAACATACCATAGTTGTTCATACCAAAAATAAATAAATCCTATGATTTTGACAAGTTTTGAGTGGTGAAAATTATGATTTTTACCCCGAGATGATAAAATTACCGTTTTGCCCCTATGTTCCAAAAATTGCCAAAATTTAAAATTTTCACTTCCTATCATTAAATTATACTCCAAATAGTTAATCGTGGTCAAAAATTTCACTCCATGATCAAATTATTATCTTAGGTGGCAAAATGATGATTTTTTCCCCTAAACATCAAAATTTTCAATTTTGCCCCTAGTGAACCCTCGAACTCCGAACAATAATTTTTAGTCATTCCTGGACTATAAAATATTAAATTTCATCCTACAATTCCTATTTGAACTAGTTCGATGTTAAATCAACTCAAGTGTACCGTTAGATACGATACCGAGTTTCGTCTATTCTTAGGTGCTTTTCTAGCATAATAACATGCTACTCAGTGCATGTATGTCATGACATGTGTTTATAAGGTTGGGTTTTACAGGCATGATGCAAACGAGCTAGCTAAATGCTATATACTGGCCTCTATGAACAGTATATTGCAGAAGCAACATGAAGGCATGGCTAATGCTGCTGACATAATGTTGCACCTACATGAGATGTTTGATACGAAAACTAGATCTGCTAAGGTGAAAGCAATCAATGCTTTTAAGGATCTTAAGTAGAAACCTAGGGAGCCAATTAGAGATTACATGCTGAAAATGATCTCTTGTCTCAATAAGGAAGAACTAAATGGTGCTGAGATAGATGCAGAAACACAAAAATCAATGATTGTTCATAGCTTGAATTCGTCATTTTCATAGTTCAAATTGGATTTTGAACTGCACACTAGGGATTACACACTAAGTGGGATAATGAATGATCTTCAAAATGTGGAAGAGGCTTTTGATTTGAAAAGGAAGCCTGAAGCACATGCAATTTCCACTTCTAAGCCCAAACCCAAGGGTAAAAAAAAGATAGTTGGAAATAAAAAGATTTCTAAGGGCTCAGTGAGAGCAAAGAAAAAGCCCATGAACAAAAAGACTACTTCAAAAGACAACACCAAAGGAAAATGTTTCCATTGTGGTGTGAAAGGACATTGGAAGCGAAATTGCAAGGTCTACCTTGAAGAAATCCAGAAGAATAAACAAGGTATGGGTTTTCTAAATATGTTAGAAGCCTGTTTAGTGGTTGATTCTACAGATACTTGGATAGTAGATTCTGGAGCCACTAACCATGTTTGCAATTCTTTACAGGGGTTTCAACAAAGGAGAAAATTGAGTAAAGGGCAATTTTAGATGATGATGGCAAATGGCACCTTTGTTTCACCATTAGCAGTGGGAGCCATTATTCTTCAATTTCCTTATGGTCCTAGCTTAGTTTTGGAAAATGTTTATTACATTCCAGAGACTTATAGAAATTTGATTTTTGTCTTTTGTCTAATAAAGTTTGGATATTCAGTTTATTTTAGTGAGACACTACTATTTATTTGAATAAAGATTTTATTTGTTATGGAATTGTAAGATATAATCTTTATTTCCTTGAGCCTATGACTTATTCTACAAATGCTATAGAAGCAATACGATTTGAAACTGAAAGAGTCAAAGAATCTAGTATAAATCAAAATTATCTTTGGCATCTGCGTTTAGGTCATATAAATCAAAATAGACTCAATAGGCTTATAAAAGATGGTACTCTACCAGACATGGTTGAGTGTCCTTTGCCAATATGTAGTTTTGTATTGAAGCTAAAATGACTAAAGGGCCTTTCAAGGCAAAAGGTAACAGAATGCCAAACATTTTAGACTTGGTGCACATAAATGTGTGTGGACCAATGAATGTAAAAGCTAAAGGAGGTTATGAATATTTCATAACTTTTATTGATGATTACTCGAGACATGGCTTTATGTATTTAATGCGTAAAAAAAAGTGAATCCTTTGAAAAGTTCAAAGAATTCAAAGTCGAAGTTAACAAGCAACTATGCAAGCCATTGAAACAACTTCGATCAGATCGAGGAGGTGAGTATTTATCAGATGAATTTTAGCAATATCTCACTGACAATGGGATAATTTCCAATTTGTCAGCGCCAAGAACACCTCAACATAATGGTGTAGCTAAAAGAAGAAATAGGACTCTTTTAGAAATCATTAGATCAATGATATCCTATGCTAACCTTCCAATCTCATTCTAGGGATATTGTATGCAAACTGCTCAGTACTTGGTTAATTTTTCTCCATCTAAGGTTGTGCCTAAGACACCAAGGGAGCTGTGGACAGGGCGTAAATCATCTCTACGTCATTTGCAAACTTAGGGGTGTTCTGTATATGTTTTAAAGCTTGAGTCCACAAAGATGGAGCTAAAGACTAAGGTGTGCTTGTTTGTAGGATATCCAAAAGGAACAAAAGGTTATTACTTCTATAGTCCTCAAGATAAGAAAGTTTTTGTTAGTACGAATGCCACTTTCTTCGAGGATGAGTTTATGAGAAATCATAAACCTAGAAGTGAAATTGTCTTAGAAGAATTGTCTGATCTTTCAGATTTAAGAGTTAATTCTAAAAATGTCATAACACAATCTGATTCAAGGGTTGAAACAGAAACACAACCTAAACATCAAATAGTGGTGCCACAACGTAGTGGGAGGGTTGTGAGACAACCAAAGAGATACATGGGTTTGGGAGAAAACATGATTGCACTATCAGACGAACATGAATATGATCCTATTGCATATAAAGAAGCTATTAACGATGTTGATGCTCAAGAATGGCATAAGGCAATGAAATCTAAGTTGGACTCCATGGATTCTAATAAAGTTTGGACTTCAGTAGATCAACCTGAAGGGATAAAGCCTATAGGGTGCAAATGGATTTACAAGAGAAAAAGAGGAAGTGATGGGAAGGTAGAGACCTTCAAGGCTAGACTAGTGGCCAAGGGTTTTACCCAAAGAGAAGGGATTGACTATGAGGAAACCTTCTTACCAGTTGCTATGCTTAAATCCATCAAGATCCTCCTATCCATAACCGCACATCTTGATTACGAGATATGGCAAATGGATGTCAAGACCACATTTTTAAATGGAGATCTTGAAGAGCACATTTATATGGCTCAACTAGAAGGTTTCATTAAAAAGGGCAACAAGCATAAGGTTTGTGAATTGCATAGGTCTATCTATGGACTTAAGCAAGCATCTAGGTCTTAGAACATAAAATTTGATACTGCTATCAAATCATACAGTTTCTAGCAAAATGTTGACAAACCTTGTGTCTTTAAAAAGATACAGGATAAAAAGGTTATTTTCCCAATCCTTTATATTGATGACATTCTACTCATTGGGAATGATATAGGAACGTTATCAATAGTTAAAGGTTGGCTGAACCAACAATTCAATATGAAGGATTTAAGAGAAGCTAGCTATGTTCTAGGGATCAAACTTATAAGGGATCGTAAGAACAAGCAAATAACATTATCTCAAGCATCCTACATAGATAAGATTTTGGCCAAGTTTGCTATGCAAGATTCCAAGAAGGGTTTTATGCCCTCTATACATGGAATCAAACTTTCTAAGGAGATGCCACCTAAAACTCCAGAGGAAGTTGAAAACATGAGACAGATTCCATATGCATCTGCCGTTGGAAGTCTCATGTATGCTATGTTATGCACTAGGCTAGATATTTGTTATGCAATTGGATTGGTTAGTAGATTTCAGTCAAACCCAAGCGTGGAGCACTGGACTGTAGTCAAGTGCATTTTTAAATATCTTCGTAGAACGAAGAATTACATACTTATATATTCTAGAAGTGACCTTGTAGCGACAGGGTACACTGATTCAGATTTTCAGTCTAATGTTGATTCTAGAAAATCAACGTCAGGATCTGTTTGCACCATTGGATGAGGAGCCATAGTTTGGAGGAGTGTAAAGCAATCTTGTATTGTAGACTCTACTATGGAGGCAGAGTATGTTGCAACTTGTGAAGCGGCAAAGGAAGCTGTATGGCTCCGAAAGTTCCTTATGGACCTTGAGGTAATTCCAAATGCAGACAAGCCTATTACACTTTATTGTGATAACAATGGAGCAGTGGCTAACTTAAAAGAACCACAGAATCATAAAGCAGCAAAACATATTGAAAGGAAGTATCATCTCATTCGAGAGATCATACAACGTGGAGAAGTAATTGTGAAGAAAATTCCAACAGAGCAAAACCTCGTCGATCCATTCATAAAGACTCTAACACAAAAGAGTTTCGATGGTCACTTAGAAGGTCTTGGAATGAGGGATACATCATACTTGCTTTAGGCCAAGTGGGAGATTGTTAGAAATTTTGAGAATATGGTGCTCTGGAAAGCAAGTATATTCTCATGCTTAAATTCATTAAATTTATTTGTAATGAAAGTACATTTTGATAATAAGACGAAGAGTTTGTTTTAGTAAGCTTTCATTATCTAGTTATTAAGGTACCAAGATTCTATTGAGATATTAAAATACATTTGTATGAAGAGTCATACATAGGAGACATATATTTTAATTGAATCTAAAAAATTGTTCACAGCCATATAATAAAGCTGGTCATTTTATTATGTTAAGGCTGTAGTGTCCAGATTACTTCCAACGAAACAAATGTGATTCATTTCAAGGGAATGATGAGTCTCAAATCATTGAAATGGTTGACTTCGAGTAATTACACTATAACATGAACTAGAATCATGTGAGAATCAAATTTAAGTTTTACCGTTACCTAAATCTTGATCTCACACTTATGTATTTGCTTATAGTAAAACCAAAATCTTGATGGATAGTGCACTCGTGTTTAATCTCCTTATAATCTTTGATTTACCATGAGCATGATCATCATAAAGCGATGATCTAGACTCGGTATTTTGGGATTATAATTGAGATGAACGTTTGGGAACATATATCCAGATAATGGAGTTCATAGCATTAACATCACTTCTAGTGATTTCAAGAAGATTGGTGATTAATCTGGGCCTAGTGGATTGATGAATTAGCTACTCATCACATCTGGATACTCAAAAGATTAGATCTAGAGTATTGAATCACTAATTGGATAAAATTTGAAAGTACGGGACAAAATTGACGTAAAGGGTAAAACGTAATTTCACCTTTTGTCATTGGATGGTTATGAGGGTTCACAATATAAGGTTTGCAATTGAAAAACTAACAATTAATATCAAGTATTGAATTGTTTCTTGTAATTATAGTTAATCCAAGAGTGCAACCATGATTTTATGGTGGAGTGATTTCATGGTTAATAAGCTTGAATTATTTTTAATGAGATTAAGAATAATTCTAAGTTTATTGGAGCTTGGAATATCTATGTCCAAATAGATTCCCCACTTAGCTTCGTAGAATTCAACTTGTTTAAGTTGGAATGCATGTTTTAATTTATTTAATTAAATTGTGTACAAAAATGGCAACTTTAACATTTTTGTCCTAATTTAGACAAGAAAACATATTTATCTCAATTTAGACAAGATAAAATATTTTTTTTATCTTAATTACAAATAAGAGTTGTCTTAAATTAAGATAATTTTAGGAGGATTCTTGCAAAATGAATCTAGACATCCATGTTGATAAAAGAAGATTTCATGTTTGACTATTTCTCTTTTATTTATTATTAATTCTTTTTAAATAAAGATGGATAATAATAAAGTAAGAGTTATTATTCAATAAGGAGTTTTATTTTATCAAGAACTCTAAATGATAACTAAAGAATTAAATTATTTATTCTTTAATTTTTATTTTGATAATTATGGAGCATGTTTGATGCTTCCATAACTCTGAATGGATGGTCAAGATTGATTCAAAGGTGTTTCATTTTGATTAAACCTTTGAAGCAAGAGTTTTAATAAAAAGAGAAGATATTGGAAGAAAATGAGAGAACGTACTTTTTTCTTAAAAAAAAAAATTTAGCCATCTCTTTTTTTTTCGTCCTTCAAGCTTTTCCAAAGAAAAGAGAATAAAATCGGTTGTCATCTTACAACCTTGCATTCCACACTTTGTCCACTCAAGGTTCAAGTTAAAAGTATTCTTGAAGAATAAGTGGTAAACATATTTGGTCGAGAAATCATTCATTGGTGTGATGGTGTCTGAAAATAAGAATCTCAAAATAAAAGTATGTTTTTTCTTATAGATTCTTATTTTATTTTTTATGTGATTATATTGCTTGCAATAATAATAATGTGTGTTTCCGCTTGTGTAATTGGATTGCTTGCTTCCTTTATAAAAAGAAAATTTTTTTGAAATCCATACTTTACACAATCACATTAATTCACTAAGATCCTACTCCAATGGGAACACCCTAGGTGCTTCCGCGTTCGGAACGCCCTTAAACTCTTCTACACTTGGAACATCCCTGACGTAATCTTCTTGTAAACAATACTTTAAAAATTATAGTTAACCAGAATTGGGCATCTACATTTTGCCCCTTGCATAAAATTTTTATAAGGAGTTTTATGCATAAGGAGATGCACATAATAATAAGAAAGACAATGCTTATATATATATATATATATATATATATATATATATATATATATATATTTTTTTTTTTTCTTTTACACTTGATAAGGAACATAGGAACTTTATTTCCTATGATGGATTATTGTCTCAATTTCTAATATATATCAATAACTTATAGATTAACGTAATTGTTTACCAAGCACATTGGGTATGTTTTGAAATTTTTGTGTCATGTTTATCTACCTCCACCAATGTTCTTCAAACTTTCTTTTTTATTTTTTTTAGTATATTAATAGAAAAAAGTTTAAGATAGGAGGGAGAAGCTAAGATGTATGTAGAAAAGCAATTAGATGTAGAAAAGGATTTGATAAGAAAATTTAAAGAGTTAGATTCCTACTTGGAAAATAATTCCTAAAGTCTATAAATATGAGAGAATAGTTTTGTAAAAATTCACAATCAATTCTTAATTGACTCTTCCTAACTCAAAGGCTCTTCCCTAAAATTTTGAACAAGTTTTCTTTACATCAATATTGTGTTTGTTTCTTTTTTTTTTTTTGTTATTATTATTATTTTGTTGCAATGTAGCTTTGATTGGGAAGAAAGAAATATATATATATATATATATATATATATATATATATAATATCATTGTTGTTACATAGCTTTCCTTAGAGAAATTTTTTTTTATGTATATGTTTAGAGGTGCCTTTGCATTTAGAATAGCTCTAGACGCTTCCTTAATTAGAAAGCCCGAACCACTTAGAATAGCTTGCCCCCTGCAAGAAAATTTTATTATTAAAAATTTCAAGCATAGTGAAAATATTTAAATGAATGACAAACCTTGAAATTTAGGATTTTATAAATTTCCCTAGAGATATTGGTTGTATAGAAACTCACAATGAACTTCTAAGGCTTTTCCCTAATTTTTTTTAATATATATATATGGATTAAAAACTATAAAGATACATATAAAAAAAATTGCATAGAAAATGAACACCTTCACTGTTAGGAAAGACTTGGAAGTTAGAATGAATACTAACTTGTTATTTTATTTTATTTCATTTTATTTTAACATAAAGGGAGTATTTATTTATTTATTATTGCTTGTTTCTCTTTAAGATTTTTTTTGTTTAGTGATTTATATACATATATCTTTATTCCTTTTGTTTAGCATAAAGGAATAATCAACCATATATGATTCACAAATAAGAACAAATAAATAAACATGGGATATTAATGCATAAGTAGGAATGGTAATGCGTGAGTACTTATCTAGTTGTCTTTATGTTATTTGTGCTTGTAGGAATTTTGTTGCCTCTTTTTATGGCCAGAACTCTTTTTACCCCAAAAGTTTACTATCGTGAGCTTGGTAGGGCTACTTTTGGAAAGAAAAAAAAATGCCACTACAACCTCTCTTTCAAAAAGAATGTGAGTAGGGAAAACTGGTGAAGTACCTCTTGTGCCAGAAAATTAGGAAGCTGATGCCATCAGGGAAGGAGGAAAAGATTGCTTTTGGGAAGCAGTGCTTGCAAAACAGGTAGATAGGCATCCATGTGCATTTGCTATCTATCATTAAGATAGTATTTGCAATGAAGCCACTCCAAATAGAAGGTGTTACATCCCAAGAGCATCAGTAAGAAAGTTTAGATTTGAATGTGGTGAATTCCCTCTTTCAGTCACTAAATTTGAATCTAATTCATTGTGGGTACAAGGTGGGGATGAATGGGTAGAAAGTCTTGAAGAATTCCACTTATGTGATTGCTCTCAACAATGCTAGAGTCCTTGACGCTGTAAGAGTGACCACAAAACTCTACATTCATAGGGAATCCAAAATTAAAGTATAATGCGCTATTCTTACGCGATGGGGTACCTTTTCACATACCATGATTACTATTTGGGGAGAGTTTACTTTCACTCGTGAAGATGTGCGTATTCTTTTGGAACTTTCTTATGTTGGTAGAGAAAACCTTCGCTCCATTATAGTTTTTAAAAAAAATAAAAAAAGTCAAGGAGTTCTGTATCAACTTGTTTGAAAGCCAGGTTAAGGCTTCTAAAGTGGCGCGCTTCTCCAACTGGGTAAGACTTTTTACAAGAAGCTTAACATTAAAGGTGAAAGTAGTCCTCTTAAGTATCTAGATCACATTCATGAGTTAGTAGCTTTATTGATCATGTGGTTGGCTCAGTATGTCTTCCTAGGTTGTCTAGACGATGGAATCTCCTCTTCAGTTATTCCTCATGCAATCAAAATTGCTAAAGGTACGAGCTTGACTTAGGTGAATCAGTTATTCCTCGACATTAGACCTTTATCATTCTAAGATTGTTGAATCAGTTGGATGCTATAGAGTATTGACTTAGGTGGATGTATCTTTTATTTTGATGTGTTTGTGGGAGAGATTCCGTAGTTGTGCCCCCACTTCTAATGTGTATCAACCTTCTGTGTCTTCTTCTGCAAATACAGCTTTAAGAGGCAATTATAGAGCTTGAGCATGGCATGACCAAATTTCTATGGACAACATTCTTAAGGTGTTAGATGAGGCAGATCAATTTACGGCAAGGCCTTATGTGAGATTAAACCATGGTTTTGGTGATCCAATTATTTATTATGATAGATGATCGTTTGAGACTAGGAAACTGAGCTCACGCAAATTGAACTTCTTAGTGTGGATTCATTATTCTCAACTACCTTCCATGATTGAGATGACTAGTTCAGGCGCTAATAGGAATTCATTATCTGTCAAAGTATATTCTCCTTACAGAGTGGTGTGCCAAATTGTATATGATCAACCAGCTCCATCTAAACCCCTTTTTCTTGAAAACATCTCCTCTTGCACTTCTATATTCCTTATTGGTATGCTCAATCGTATTGTGTATAAATTCAAAAACTTTGTTGTCTCAGCCTTTGACAAAATAGGTGCCCATACCGCTGGTTGGTACTTACTGGGGAGATTATCTTTAGGAATGGACTTCATTTGTTGTACCTAATCCTAAGGTGCAATTGCATGTTCCTTCCATCAGCAATAATGACATTTCACTTCGTTTGATTTGTTCTAAGTTGAACAAAACCCCTTGTTAGGTAAGCTTATTTCTTGCTCTTTTTTATCTCCCCTTTCATTTCATTCTCACGTAGGTATTTAAACTCTTTTTTTCTCTTTTTTATTAAGAAGAATCAATTCCAAATGCAGAAATGGAAGGACAAGGTATCTTAGAGTCTAAGAGTGAAAAAGAATCATGTGACCACACGAATGACCATGAGTCCAGTGATGAGTCAATTGAGGAGAGGTTTCCCAGACAAGAACATCTGAGTTTGGGAGGAGAAATAGATGGTAATGCTATACAAGGAAGTCTGATAGATATGATCAATTTCTTACCTTCTACTATACAAAGTGTTGGTGGAGATTAGGTAAATGACATTACGGGATTGAATGATGGTGATGTGGATGTTGTTACTAGAGTTAGTGGAGATGATGTGGATGTGGATGCTGCTACAAGAGTTAGTGCTGATGATAAGGAAGCTACTACTAGAGTTGGTGGTGATAATGGGAATGCCATTAACCAAAATGATCAAAGCATTTTTGGGTTTGGCTTTGGAACATTTCAACATAACAATGCAAATACCATTGCTAGGGGAACCCTTGGAGTTACTCGTAGTGTTCAGAACAACTTTGGAATCGATGCTACTCTTGGTGCTACTCCCAACATCTCTTTTTTAGAAGGTGTTCCGAGTGTTAGTCGCGATGCTTCTTCTACTGAAGGTGTTCTAAATACTACTTGCAATGGATCTTCTTCTAGAGGTGTTCGGAATTCTACTCACAATTTTTCTTCTTCTCTTAGAGGTATTTAGAATGTCACGACCCGAAACCTCCCTCGGGCACATGACAACCATTGCGACGTCCCGATTGACACTCATTGCCCGGAATGCCAATTGGAACCGTGCAAGGCTTACAGATTAGTTTCTTGCCTTTTCTGTGAGCAATTGTTTTTAAACATTGAGTTTTAAACAATTACCAGTCGTTACCGGCTCAAGTAAATCAAAAGACAAAAATATAGCATTTTTATATAAAACAATTGTTATAGAAACACGTGTAAGTAAAATAAATTCATACATACAATAATTTACAAAGTTATAATGTACAATAATAATTACAATGACAAGTGGCCCATGAATACACCAAGTACTGGTGATAGTAACTTACTGTCTGTGAGGTAGAGATATCAACTGGAATCCTCGGCAAAATAGGGTATCCATAAGCTACCACAGACCTGAAATGTTTGGAAAGGAGTGGGTGAGATTTTGCAATCCCAATGAGTAAACAGACATTATCATAAATATCTAAAAGCGAGTAACATGGAGGCAAGTTTAAACAACAAATTACAAACCATTTCATAAGGTTTTCAATTTATTCCTTAAACCATAAAATATTTTTAATTTACCAAAATAGTTGTTAAGGCTTATGACTTTTATTAAAACAAGGCTCAAGCCAAAACTAATCCTTGAGGATACCTTGGCCGAGGCATCTAACCGAGTCCACCAAGGTAGTTATGATATTTACATATGAAACACATTTTTATTTTTAAAACAAGTCGTTCCTTGGCGTTGGTCGAGTTACACATTCACATGGGGGTTTGACGTGAAGTGAGCTCTAATACTACCCCAGGAGTTACCCTCTTCACCTTTACAACCGGAGTAATTATGTAACCGAGTTTACCGTGCCCCTCTAATAGGCAGTCCATGAAAACCCGTCACTGCAGTGACTAAACCCACCAATTTTAATAAAATTTCGACAGTATAACGTGGCTTTTATTTATTTACCCAGCCTGCATAGTAAAAACAGCTTACATAAATTCCCAATGCAATTTATCAAATATAGCCACATATACTCATATTTCATAAGCCATTCATAGGAAAATATATATTTCAAAATAATTGGCAGCCTCCAATTACTCAATTTCATAATCAACACAATATATTTTTATTTGTCACATTTATTTCTAAAACATCAAAAATCTCGTTTTAATCTCATTTTCATTTCATAAAATACATAAAGAGCATTTAAAAATAAACTCTAGATAATGTACAATAATAATAGGTTTACTCACTGTTTGTACAAATTAACTGATTTTTTTAGGTGCCCCGATCACTGTTCATCGGGTACGACTTCCTTACCTTTACCGGAAGGCTCTCCTCCTAAACACATTGCAAAATTTACCCAATTCACCACATTGATGTTAAATCTCTATATAATTGACTTAAATCCTATACTAATGCATGGTATGAAATGCAATAGCCTAAAACGGCTTAAACGCAGTATTAACTTATTTTTGGCACTTTACCCGTTAAATTGCTAACGAGCTCCATTTTAGCTCTAAATTGTCCCATTTTCTCCACAACATTTCTAACCATTAAATATCAGCCAATAACCTTCTAAAATCACAAAAATCAGCTCACTTTCCTCCTTGAAAAATTCGGTAAAAAATGGAACATTTACTCGGTTAATTTTCCACTTTGTTTTTCTATCACATTTAACCATTTTTCATCATTTTCTCTTCATTTCTCTTAGAATAAAAATCAGGTCATCATCATTGTACATCAATGCATATTCATCCAAGGGTGGGTATTGTGAAAATTTCATGCTTTCTTGCCCAATTTAATTTCTATACACATTTAACTAACTAAAACTACCAATTTAACTAAAAATCAAAACCTAAAAATTCCAAAATCTCTCCCCTAGAATTTCGGCCAGTTCTTGGTTTCACTTTTTGATCTCTCTCCTCAAGCATGCTTAATGGAAATAAAGGCATAGGAAAGGTAGAAATCAAGGTAAAATCGAAAAATCTTACTGTTAGACGCGTAAACGGACGAAAAACGCGATTTCCCCTTTGAATTTTCTAGTTTTCCTTTGTTTTTCTCTTTTCTTCCTTTCCTCTCTATTTTCTCTCTTGCTCTTTCCTTATGGCTGGCCAGCACTTAATATGGGGTTTAAATGGGCTCACTTTTTATTAAAATAATATGAAATCATTAAAAAGTGCCATGTGTCACTTTCCCATTGGCCCGTTTCTAAAATTTCATCCATTTGTTTCCAAATTTTCACCATACACTTGTCTCACATATCCATAGCTTAGATAAAATTCTCAGACTTATCCAAAGTCTTGGTGGAGTAATTTTTGAAATTTACACTTTTGCCCCCGTAAAAGTAAAAAATTACATTTTTACCCGAAAAACTGAAAAATTACCCATAGACATATTTTTCATCCCTTATACTCATACCATTCCCCAATTTGTCAAATTTGATCTAAATTCTCTCAAAATCTCAAATTTTATCCGCGGGTGGTAAAATTACGATTTTACCCCTGAACATCATAATTTCTAATTTTACCCCAAATGAACCCTCGAACTCCGAACAATCATTTTTAGTCATTCTTGGACTGTAAAATATTAAATTTCATCATACGATTCCCATTTGAACTAGTTCGAGGTTAAATAAACTCAAGTGTACCGTTAGGTACAATACCGGGTTTCATCTATTCTTAGGACTTTCCTAGCGTAATAACATGCTACTCAGTGCATGTATGTCATGACATGTGTTTATAGGGTCAGGTTTTACATAGAACAACTCAAATATAATTTATTTAAATATTGTTATGCCTCTTTCTTATTGCTCACTATATTCAATTCTTTTTTTTTCTTCAGTGGTAGAATGTAGAAATGATGCTTCTGACACTTATTTGGAAAACTTTCATGGCATTCCAGTCATGCCACAACACTTGCAGATATTGGAGCATGTCTATGAAGTAAAAGGTGAATATTGCCATTTTAAACACAAGTTCTTGAATAAAGGCATCATGGATAGCTTGGGTACTACTTCAAAGATTGCTTCCTCCCCATGGGCAGACATTTCTCTTGAAAAATTACAGAAGATGGTGGGTCTTATGGAATATGTTCTCCTCTCTGGTTCTCACATTAAATGCCTTGACGCTTGCATGGCTAAGGCCAAAAGATACATTATGACAAAGGTTAACAAACCTAGCATAGAGGTTGAGATAAAAGAGCTTGACGTAAGGAAGATTAGACAGCCTTGCAAATTTTGAGAATGATAAATCCTCCTGCCCTTTGAATTTCATACTTAACTAGCTTTTCTTTTTTCTTCTTTTTCTAATCTTGTAAAATTGTTCTCCAAAGTGAACATTTACTTTTCTTTCTTCGTGATTTTATTGAGCTACTTGGTTCTGTATTTAATTCTTTATGAACATATAAGTGTTTCACAAGTATTGCTGTGTACAGCCAAAAGTGATTCTCAACTTCATATTAGGGAGAATAATCCTCAACCTAATAGGAAGGAGAATGACATATTACATGAGCGTTTAAAACTATGACCTTTCTGTGAATAGCAAACTATGGCTAAGAAGTGAGTGATAAAGCTTGCAACCAATAACATAAAGCTAGATTATGAGCGTTAAAGCTTGTGGCTAAAATATGAATCATATGGTGAAAGTTTCAAGCATAAAACTTTTGACCAAGTGAAACAATAATATTATAGCCAAATGAGAATGATAAAGCTTGCAGTTGAAAATGAATTTACTTTAACATATCACAAGTCAGCCAAAATGAAATCAATAAAGCTGTGGCTAATAATGCATTCAAAGTAAAAGAAATACAAGGCAATTATGAAAACTGATTCTAAAAAACCATTCATAAAAAAAAAAGACAAATAGTGGATAGTATTGTCATATGTGATACCTCTTAATGTATTGAAAATTGACCGGTGCTATAGTAGTATTGTCATACGTGATACCTCTCCATTATCCTCTTGTTGTTTTCTTCTAAGACTTGCATCCTTTCTTGGAAAGCTTGAAGCATTTTCATGAGCTCTTAGACATAAGTAGGGATAGGTATTTCTCGATTGTCGGGAGAACTCTCCATATCATCAAATAGAAATTTTTGACTAATTTTCACTTACTGCAATCACTCCTCCACAATGGAGTAACCAAAATGTAGAGGGTTCTTTTAGATTAAGGAGAGAGAACATGTTGCAATGAGTGAATCAGAATGCGCTAGAGGCGTCAGAGAGGAACATTGAAGCAGTCTTTGAAGCGTAAGTGCTTTGAGCGGCAGGTGGTGAAGAATGAGTAAAGGTGGAAAAAGTAGCAGATTATGACGAATGGGAAAGGTTGAATAGAAAGAATGTTTGGAGGAGGCTAGAGAGAGCTTTACGGATAATCTTTGTTGGGTGTCTAATGATTTCTCGTTTTTTATTTTTCAAACTCCAAGGCTCTCATATTTATACTGAACCAGTCATGGGAGAATGTACTTGTCATGGAAGAGTAGTTAAAGAACGATATAAGAGATATTAAAAGAATGATCGTGTAGTCGGGTAGTGGGCATAAGTTTTAGGTAATGGAGTAGTGGCACTTGATAGTGCACCACATGTGTTCTTAAAAAACAAAGAAAGATCAAGGGGTAAAACACATGTACTCCAAAGAAAGGTTAAGAGAAAGCCCTTTTAACTATCTCCATATTTGAGCCACCATGCCAAACTCTCTAGAACATCCCAAATGTGAAGGTAACTCATGAACCCTGCCACTTGTTTTGAGTTACTTTCACTTTTTCGTACAAATAGTTGTTCCATGCTTGTTCCTAGGTGTTTCTGTGCTTGGAACACTTTTGGGCACTTCTGCACTTGGAATGCCCCTGGGCGCTTCCATGTTTAGAACACCCTTGGGCGCTTCTGTGCATGGAACACCCCTGGGCGTTTCCACGCTTGGAACCTCCTTAGGCATTTCTATGCTTAGAACACCCTTGGGTGCTTCATGCTTAGAACATCTTTGGGTGATTTTGCTCTTAAAACACCTCTGAACGCTTTTGCGTTTAGAACACCCTAGGCTCTTCCAACTTAGGACACAACTGTGAGCTTCCATGCTTAGAACACCCCTGGGCGCTTCTGTGCTTAGAACACCCTTAGACGCTTTTGTTCTTAGAGCACCCCTAGTGCTTTCAGTTGGAAACACCCAAGACGCTTCCAACTTGGGACACCTCTGGGTGCTTCCATGCTTGGAACACCCCAGGTGCTTCCTTGTTCGGAGAGCCTCTAGTCTTTTCTACGCTTGGAACATCCCTAATGCAATTTTTCTATAAACAATACTTTAAAAATAATAGTTAAAAAAAATTGGGCATCTACAGTAGAGGGGTTCTTTTGGTTAAGGAAAGAGGACATGCTGCAATGAATGAATCAGGATGCACTAGAGGCAGCAGAGAGGAAGATTGGAGCAGTCCTTGAAGCGTAAGTGCTTTAGGTGGCAAGTGGTGAGGGATGAGAAAAAATGGAAGAAATGGTGAATAATAACGAATGGGAAAGGCCTAATAGGAAGAATGTTGGAGGAATCTCAAAAGAGCTTTTTAGTATAATATTTGTTGGGTTTCTAATGATTTTTGCTTAATTTTCCAACCTCTAAGGTTCTCATGTTTATATTGAATAGGAGCACTTTCTTATGAGTAGTTAGAAGAGCACGTTCAACCATGGGAGAACATGCTTGTCATGGAAGAGCAGTTAAAGAATGGTTTAAGAGATATTAAAAGAATGACCATGTAATTGGATAATGGGCGTAAGTTTTGGGTAATAAAGTAGTGGCACTTTATAGTGCACCATGTGTGTTCTTAAGAAACAAAGAAAGATTAAGAGCTCAAGCACATGTACTTCAAGGAAAGGTTAAGAGGAAGTCCTCTTAACTATCTCCATATTTGAGCTACTAAGCTAAGCTCTCTAAAACATCCCAAATGTGAAGGTAACTCATGAACATTGCTACTTGTTTTGAGTTACTTTCACTTCCCTGTAGAAATAATTGTTCCATGCTTGTTCTTGGGTGTTGCTGTGCTTGTAACACTCCTTGGGTGCTTCTATGCTTGGAACACCCTTGGGCGCTTCTGCGTTTGGAACGCCCCTGAGCGTTTCCACGCTTGGAGCACCCCTGGGTGTTTATGTGCTTGGAATACCCTAGGCGCTTCTATGCTTGGAATGCTCTTAGGCGCTTTTGCGCTAGGAATGCCTCTGGGCACTTCCACGCTTGGAACACCCTTGAGCGCTTCTATGCTTGGAACACCCTTGGGCACTTCTGTGCTTGAAAGACCCTTAAGCGCTTTTGTGCCTGGAAGACCCTTAGGTGTTTCTGCACTTAGAATAGCCTAGGGGCTTCCATCTTGGAACACCCTAGGCACTTCTAGCTTGGAACACCCTTGGGCACTTCCATGATTGGAACACCCTAGGCACTTCCAGTTTGTAACACCCCTAGGATCTTCTAGCTTGGAACACCTCTGGGCGCTTCCATGCTTGGAACACCCTAAGCGTTTCCAGTTTGGAACACCCCTGATGTAATTTTCCTGTAAACAATACTTTCAAAAAATAATAGTTAACCAGAATTGGGCATCTATAGTTTAAATGTCTCTTGGACGACTTTAAGGATGCACTCTCCATACATTCACGATTTTACTCTTGAAACAAAAATTTAATCTTGATTAACAAAAAAAGTAGACTCCCTTCTTTACCGACTAGACCAACCCATATGGGTATATCATCTTATCTACTTTTTCATGATATTTTTGCGTCCGAGCTATGTACATTGTTTTGCTATTTCAGGACATCCCTACTTATGTGAATAAATACAAAAATTTATCCAAAAAAGAATCAGCATTGAAATGGTCTTTTTTTTCTTTTTTTGTTCATTGGACTCTTCGTTGTTATATTGTTGTAGTTCATTGGACCAAAAACAACATTATTTCGACCTTACGGACATTATTTCTCGTAATCTCATCTTTGCAATGCAATTGATATCTTCCATCTTGAAATTCAATTTAAAAGTTTGAATTATCCATGCGCCTACTTAATTACACGAGGGAAACTATATATTCCATTTCATATTGAGACGATCTTTTCTGACTTATTAACCATCGCCTTCAAAATGATAAACAATTAGAGTTGAAAGGTGCATCCATTTACAAGCTTTTGTCTTTTCTACCTTTCTTTTCATGCTTTTCAACGATTCAACCGCAACAGTAACATTTTCCATAATGAAACCAAACACTGAGTTGTGGAAAGATAGATTAAGAATTATCAAAGCATGGAAATTACAAATGAACCAAAAATCAAATAACAATACAACACACACAAACGAAAACTAATTACAAGACTACGGAATTTTCACTTGAACTTGGCTAAAGCCTAAGAAGTAAAAAGAACATTGGCAATCTTTATTCTTTAAATTAAAGTGACAGTCACTAGATTTATTTCATGCAACTCTGATTTTGTTCTTCATTCAAATTGGGACCTGATCAATCAACAAGGATGTGATGCTAGTTTTTGCTGCTTCCCCAGCATTTGTATACGCATCTTCGTCCTTGTAAAGGAGATCAATTACCCGTGTGAGGTTGAGAATTCGATTAAGAGCTGGCTTTGGAACTACTGTTGGCTTCAAGAACTCTTGGTTTATATCCTTCCAAGCATTCTTAATTTGCTTGTCAAACTCATTGTATGCCTCTTGCTCTGATACCCCGTATTGTTTCATGTAGCACTCGACGGCTGAGGCAACATGCCCTCTCTCTTGCTCAAACTATATTCACAGGATTTACAAATAGACATTACAACAACGATAATTTTGTACAAACATCATATAAGCTCACAATTCATAAATATATTTTTTGCCACAATACTGAGAAAGTTTTCCTCTTCACGAATATGGCAGTCCATGAGCTGAGCTACCTGTCAAGCCTACGAATGTAACTCGATTCAGGCTGACTCTAGATATGATTTTTTGGACTCGAATTTGGTCAGACTTGATGATATTATTATATTGATAAATATTATATTTCAAATAAGTTTTAATTTAGAATATTAATATACTAATATATATCTATTTTTAATATTTTAAACTTTAATGACAAATCAGACTTGAATATTCCAAGACATCAACTTCGTTTGGTTTGGCCTAACCCAGCACGTGAATACCTCTTTTAACATCAAATCATTAAACAATTAATAATGTTTTCGATTGGTTTTTGTAAACAATTTTCCCATAGCAATTAGAGCTCTTTATCAAAGATTTTGACAATGAAAAAAAAGATTTGCAACAAACTTACAGCTAATTAGTTTTAACTCGTTTATAGAGAAGCAAATAATAATACCTTGTGACTGGCAATATCGTTCATCAGCCTAGAAATTATTGTTGAAGCTCTAAGAATCTTCGGGTAATTGTATGCCCAAATAAAGGTCTCTTTTGTTATGGTATCTTCCATGCCAACAAAAGATGTAATTGTAAGCATATGATAAGCACAGGTTACTGATGCAATAGACATATACTCTTCCAGCTTTGGCGTGTAATTTTCATGGAGCCATTTGGCCTCAGCATAGAATGCTTGAACTTGTTGTTTCATCTATAGGGAGCAAAAAACTAACAAAAATCAGCAAACACTACTAATTTAGTCATTGATTGCAGAAAAATATAGATGATAGAGGGTTTAGTAACAACATACCGCTTCTTTGGCAAGTTGGACACGGTATGATTTCCCTTGCTCGGCCATCAATTCTTCCATTTCTTTATAAACACTTAAAAGTTCACTATAGCACACTTTCATGTAGTGTGGAAGTTGATTTATGCAGCTGATATCCCACCTGCAAGTCATTCATATCAAATGGTTACGTCTATAATTAGTCAAATTTTACTTCCAAATTTTGAAGTAAAGGTGATTGCCTGGAAATAATTAACCTCTGAATTGCATTTGTAAAGATTTTAAGTTCTTCACGCGTGCCATATGCATCATATATATCATCCAAAATCGATGTCAGCGCGCTTACTTTGGTCAGGAACGTTCTAGCAAGGGAATAGTGGGGTTCAAAGTACACTCCCAACATCCACAAGTAACATTCGACCAATCTATCTCGTATAAAAGGAAAATTCTTTGCAACATCTAAGCCTTTCCACCACCTGAAATAAGTTAGTTAGCACAATTATAGAACAAAATCAGTAATTGGTAAATAGAGGTGGCAAATGATGGGTTCGGGTCAAATAGATTTTGGGTTCAGGACTTTTTGAGTTTGGGTGTCTTTGGATTTAAGTTATTTTAGATTTGAGTCTTCTCAGGTTCGAGCCAATTTCAAGTCATTTTAATGTGAAATGTAAACATTTAAACATGTTTTCCAAGTTTAAATTTTTCAAATTCATATTATCTCTAATTCATTATTTATTTTTTGGGACAGGTCTTCAGGCTTGTGTAGGATTTGCTAGCTTTATTGCTAAAAATATGGCACGAGCAATTACCTGTACACCTCTTTTATCTCCTTCTTGTGCAAATGCTGTAACAACTTGAAGTCTAACTTTGCAAATTCCAATAAAGTATCTTCTTGAGTAACATATCTTTCGTATATGGAAATGTAGTTCCTGGCAACCAGTCTTGGCAAGCTCTTGCGCAGGGGCCTCTTCAGCGCATTATTAATTTGTGTCGAGAGAGGATACTCTACCATAGTTTCTGCCGACTTTAGGTGAGAGGAGGTGAAAGCAAGAGCTTCTTCGAGTATCTGTTCTCCATGCACTCGCAGGTGTGCAGCTTCATACAATTCTAGCAAGCCTCTCACATCACTAATTAAGGATGCCTTGAAATTTCCTTTCTCATCTTTGAACTTGTTGAACGATTCTGCTCAATCACCAGAGGCATTTGAAGAAGAATTAGTGAAGGAAGAAACCCAGAAGCCCCTAATACATATAATAGAGGTTTTTGTTTCAGAGAAATTGATGTATTGAAGATTGATTTGGCTTGTAACGAATTAAGGCATACCGCAATGAACATTAAACCCGTGCTCTCTAAGCAATCGAAATCGAACTGCTGTACTGCAGAGATCATCATCTCTCTCAACATTGCAATTGGGATATATAATTTCTAAGGAATCTTCAATCTCTTTCTCAAAATGGTAAGCCACACCTAAGCGCTGGACTGCATCAATTAAGTACAATTTTTGGGAAGGCTTATCCATGGGTGTGGCCAACATGCTCCTCACTTCTTGCTTCAATTCTTCAAATCGTAGTTGAGTCGTAGCATTCATATTCTAATCATATTGTCATATTGTAGTCACAAAATTGTTAAAACTATTGTTGATAAGATTAACATCATTGTTCCAAACCCTTTAACAATAACAATCAGTCAGCTATAAATGCAAAATATCATTTTAGTTAGAAGTATTATCCTTATCATGTGATCTATTAATTCCCACTAACGTTGGGAAGCAGTAGAAATCACAAAGAAACCTAAAACGTTTGCCAACAAAATAAAGATGATATGACAAATTAAAAGTCAGTTAACATTAATCTGATCTCAAAACCAAAACACACACAAGGGTGAATTCACCACCTGATAAAGGTTTTCATACATACCACTTCGGAAGGACAAGAGAGGAAAAGTTCCCCCCAAATGTTAGGACGGAAATTGGCCAAATGCCGATTTTCGTTGTTGGACATTGTATCATGACTTGAAGCAGGAGTTGAATGAACTTGGGAAGACATTTTCCTTAGGAGATGGGTGGTATTGAAATGGTGTAATACGGCTTACAGCTTTGTGTTCTAGCTTTTAGACAGAGTTTTGTGTGATCCAAATGCTTATTAGTTGTATTTATAAGTTGTCGATTGATGTCCCTTTATTTAAGTTAGACTCTATCTAGCATTGCTTGTAGATTGGATTTCTAATGTAATTTAGAGTTTATTCTCGTTAAGTTAGTGGGCTTGCTTGTTGTAGTTGATAATATTAGGTTCACACATGAGTGAGAAAAAGTGTTGGGTGGTACATTTCACATCACTTACGTTGGTCTCTTTGTCCTTGCTATCAATTGAATTTGGAGATAAGATAATTACGAGTGGTGGAGCCCTCAATTTTTAAATTTAGTACTATATATATATAATTTGAGATATATATTTTTGTCACTCTTAATTTAATTGCACAGCTTCTTCTGAAATAGTGGTAAATTGTTCAACAAAACCATTAATTGTTTCCCCTTTTTTCCCTTCTCTTTTTCGCTGGCCTAGATTCGATCCTTCTTGAACCCAAATTTCTGAATATTTTCCTCTTGTTTCCCTTCTTTTTTTGCACTAGCCAAGATTCGATCCTTCCTAAGTCCAAATTCCAGTGGTTTTTTCCCTTCCTATTTTTGCTCGCCAAGGTTTTATCTTTCTTAAGCTCAAATTCCAGGACTTTTTTTCCTTTTTCGCCCTCCTTTTTTCCCTATGCACTTCATGCTACAATCAAACAAACCTTTTTTTTTTCCTCTATAAATATTTGGAGGCTCATCATTCATCAAATTAGAAAAACTCTTTCTCTTATTCTCTTTTTTCGTGAATGAATCAAATAATTGTTTTCTCTACAAACTAAATAACTATACTAAACTCTTTAACTCAAACAAATTTGAAATCCCTAGCATTTACTATTAATCTATCAATGTTTCTTTAACTCCCAAATGCCAATTCAATTTTAGTTTTTGCATTTGATTTATATTAGTAATATTTGAATTAATAAAGCATAATGTAGTTCAATTATTATTATGTATTGTTAATTTAATGGGGTATACTTTTATTCTCTTATAGGTGAAGTTGATTGATCAAAAATCCCACACCATAATCTCGAAGCTAAGTTCTATTATCATTGCTAGAGAGAGTTTCTTCAACTATATATGCATTGTTCATTATTGATCACAATTTGGAGAATTTGGCTTTAGTATGTATTTTTTTGGATAATTGGGTTGATATGAGTCTAAGCTCTTGGCATAACTTTACTAGAATGTTTTGCATTTTTGTATATAATTTGCTATGGCCCTATGTAAAATACGCATTGCTTAATAACTTATGATGCCTAATGTGAAAGTCTAATGTTAATTTTTTTCTACTTTATGTCTATTTCTATTTGTGAATCTAAAAACTGATATTTAAATTGTTAATGAAATTTTATGTTATAATTCAATTTTATTTCATAAATATTAATTTTTTATCTGAATCAAATCATTGACTCAATCCATAATCTTGTATGATTAGCATTTAGCCACCCGTCATGCAAAATCCTAAATCCGTCCCTGGTAATTATCAATAGACTTTGTTTGAAAACAAGTAAGAAACATGTTTTTTCCACCTGCCCATCTCTAAGCGCCCTTAAATCAAGTTCATCAAAAGTTGAAAATTTTATGTTTTAAAGTCAACATCATAAATATAAGAAAGGGACACCCCTTTTGAGATGTTCTTTTTGTTGGTTTTTGATGCAAGATTAAGAAACTATGGAGTCCTACTCGCTACCAATCCTTTTTTGAGTAGCATTGTGATTTTGTAAATGTACAGTTTCCTTACCTATAACGATGAAACCCATGATCGCTACTAGCGCTTGAGTCTCACAAGTAAGCTCGCCAAGTCCCAAGCTAGCCTTAATTAAATTTTTCTTATTGATCATCAATTATCCCATCATTAAATTTTAAATAATAAACACTTTTACTTGAACAAATACATTTTATAATAACAAGAAACATAAAAACATTTTTGTCCATACCTCCCATCAAAATTATAAACTTAGTACTTAGATTACATTTCGTGTAAATTTCAGTAGACATAACTAAACAAAACACATCATCAACATAAAGACCTCTAGCACCGGAGTGACATGGAGGAAAGAATTACAAGATGCCTATAACACCCCGTACCCTCGTATAGAAGTCAATATGACCTTATCGACAAGACGAAAGGCCAATTGATACTAATTTAAGTGCCAAAGAGTGGTGACGGGTGAAAAGAATATTTTGAAATAAAATATTTTATACATGACGAAATAATGATAAAATAATAATATTTTGTCAAGGATGAATTAGCGAGTTAAAAGGCGATTTGGAAGTGAACCAGGACAAAGTGAGACACTTTGGACCCAAGGAGACAAATGGAGAATTTTGGAATAAAATAATATTAAAATATTAATATTTTATTTATTTTTGAAATTAGTCATGAAGGAGGACTATATGTCTAATCTAAGTGGGGGAGAAGAAGTAAGAAAGAATTTTGAAAAAAAACGACATAAATTGGGCTCACGTGCTTTCATTAAATAAAGCAAGAGAAGGTAAGTATATATTTAAATATTATGGTAACACTTTGGTGAAGTATGAATTTGATATTTTATATGTACTAGTGTAAAGGAAGAAAAATAGAAAGAAATTGGAATTAAAGAAATGTTTGAAGGATCTAATTGTAAAGTATGAAAAGTTTGAAGGGTCAAATGGTAAATAAAGAGAAATTTGATGACTTATGTGCAATTTCAACATTTAAAGTTAAATGGAAATTATCTAACCAAAGAAAATTAGATTATGTGGGAGGATGGAATATGCATGTAACAAATACTATTACATGCAAAGATATGCATGCAAGGATGTACTTATAGTGGGGAACATGTGGGACACCCACTATGTGACAAACAAAAAGGCATAAGACAAAATGAATAAAATAACATGTGTATGTGGATTTTTAAGTTAAAAATGCATGGAAAATTTATGCATGATGGACATTTGTTGACAATTAGACTAAAAAAAGAGAAAATATAGTTGCATGTAATGTCATTGGCCAAAGAGGAGGCCAAATGGAAATTAAGGTGGGAAAGTTGCATGAATGATCATTGGGTACAAATAAGGTGGGATTAAGTGGAAATAAATTAAAGAATGGATATGGATAGTAAAGGAGGATTTCTAACCAATGTGAGAGAAAGGAAATTGGTGCATGAAAACCTATTGGTTGGCAAAATGGCCAAATGAAAATAAAAGGTGAATGTGTGCATGTATTGTGATTGGTCCAAGAAGGTGGCCAAATAAATAATCAACGGAAAAAGAAAAGAAAAATGGCTTGGGAACTTAGGCAAAACTGTGCCTTTGAGAGAGAAGAAGAGAAAGAACTTAGTTCTTGCTAATTTCACCTAAAAGAGAGAAAAAAAAAGAGTGGAAAGGAGAAATCAAAGGAGGGCTCGATTTTCGGACAAGATCTAAAGAAACCATGACATTTCCTTCCTTTATCTTGTAGAGTTTTGATATTTTACCACCCAAAGAGTCTTCAAAATTCAAGAGAGAAACCCTGGAGTGTTGATGGAGGTGTAAAGCTTGGTTTCAAGATACAAGAGAAACAAGGTAAGGATATTGTTTTAGCTTGAATATTCTTTGAAAATAGGTTGGTAACCATAAGAAATGTATTGTGGCAGCAAAGAAAAGCTTGATTGGAGAGGATTTAGTGACATGAAAGCCATCAAACTCTTGGATGCATGATGGATTCAAAGTGAAAGAGAAAAGGTAAGCATGATATTGTGTTTTAAGGCCTACAGTTGGTAAAATTATTAAGAAAATAATTGTGCATAATGTTGGCAACTTGGTGATTGGAACTTGGAAGAATATTGAAGTGCATGTGCGACTCAAGCAACCTCAAAGGTAAAAATGAATAATACTTTAAGCTTAGTTGAAAGATTTTGAGAAAATGGCTATTGATGTGTTGATTGAAATCTTGAAAGACACATTGTGAGGAATAATGATTGTTGAAAAGATCTAAAAATGCATGAGCTGGTTAGAAATGTTAAGGATTCTTGTAGAGTATTTATAAGAATAAAGATGAACAATGTGGATATTAATTAAGGATTCTTGGTTAAGATGCTGCCCATATATAATTGTGTATGTGCATAAAATTGGAAATAATGTGCCCGGTCGAGTATAGTGAAAAATAATTATTTGAAATGTAAATTGTTCTTGAAAATGAAAGGAACTAAGAATTTGGTATATAGTGCAGCAAATGTGAGCTGAATTGGAATGATAACTACTAAGTATATTAAGCTTGGTTTATTGCTAGGAAGTGTGCAAGTGAAAAAGGATTATCGTGGTGATTAATTAGAGAAGGAAAAGGGTGACCGGTAAGCTAATTTAATTTGAAACGTAACCAGATAAGTGGCGAAGTAATATCCCACCATTGTAAGGTGAGTAGGGGGTGTCTATTTCAAAAGATTCCATACTATATAATGTTATATGTATAGTAGCTTGTCAATGATTTGTTCAATGCCTTTATGGAAAGCATGAGTTGCTAGAAAATGATAAGTGATTTGAATACATGATTTGGAACAATTTATACACTATTTTTGTGGAAAGTATGAGCTGGTAGAAACCATAGGAAATTATGGATGCAAATTGATTTGGAAGTTGTTTGTGTAGACTATATATATATACCTATATGTAAAGTGCTTTAGAAACCGAGAAATAAGCCCTTTTGCAATGTTTTGCATCAAAATCGTGCCTTGAATCTTTGTGAAATGTGCATAGATGATTTCACTTCATAAATGATTTAAGCTTGATTTCTTGAGAGCCGATTTTAATTTGAACTTTATGCAAATGTTTACACCATGCATTTTAATGTGAAAAGCAATTTTGAAAGGTTACCGAACCTTGTTTTTAGCAGATTTAAGGAAAAACTCCCGAAAACCTTGATTTGGTTTGGAAAACTGTTTTGACAAACTGAGAGCATCGAGAGTAGGCTGAATGTCACATCGAAGATAGTGTGACCCTTTGTGCACAAGTGAGCTCTAGTTAGAAAATCTTTGGGTCACTGACGAGCTGTTAGATGTGGCTAGGCCATGGTTTGTGATTATACATGGCAAAGCCACGGGTTGTTATTCGTGGCAAGGCCACGAGTTGATATACGTGGTTGAGACCAAATGATTTCTCCGATGTCAGCCAACAACGTCGAGACTACCATGGCTGTGGGAATCCGATGGAAGGGGGCCTCTTGGATTGTTATTATGTGGAAGAGGGTCTACGGATTGATTATCTATGATTACCTACTTGAGAGCCTTGAGAGTTTTTAAACTCGTACTCTTTCACATGGTGGAAAGATATTGTTTTTCCTCAGCTCCTCTATTTAATTGAAAGCTTTCAGTGCTTTATATGTTGATCATGAGTAGATATATGTGGATGTACACGATTATTTTTACATGCCACACACTTTGGGAGCATGCGTGCTTTTATACGGCTATTGTATTTTTGAACGAAATAGATGATTTCGATGACTGAAAATTTATTTTACTACGCTTTCTTTTCATCATTGTTTGCCAAGGGAAGTATTGCACTATGATTTTACGGCATTATTTTTACAAGGCATAAATACCTTACTTGTTATTTGGTTTTATAAGGTTATCATTTTATACTCTGATTTTAGCCTTCAAATTATCTGCTCTAAGCTTGTTTGCCATCTACGCCCTGCTCACGGAGCCAATAATCACTGAGTCTGTGAGACTCACCCCCTTATCTCCGTTTTTGCAGATAAGTGATCAACCTATCGTGCATTCATCGACACTTATTGTCTACCGCGGATAGGTAAAGGCATCTCATAACGTTTCATCTTGAGTCACCCTTGTCAAGCCCAGCTCTATTATATATACTTGCCATGTCATTCATGTACTTGATAGCATATCTACATACTTGGATGCCTCAAAAAATCGTTAAAAATCGGTATCGTACCTAGTGGTACAATTAAGTCGATTAAAACCTCGAACTACTCCAAATAGAGATTTTAGGATGTATTTGAGAGTTATTGAACCTTAGAATGTCTTAAAATGCTGATCCAGAGTTCGAGGATTAATTTGGAATCCAATCAAGAATTTTTATAACGTAGGGGCAAAATGGTCATTTTACCATCCAAAGGCAAAAATTGGAATGTTGGACTAGATTTTTGACCAAATTTGACTATTTGGAGCATAATTTGAATTTGAGAAGTGAAAAATTTTAATTTTGACATTTTTTCGAGTATAAGGGCAAACTGGTCATTCCACGTGTCCATGAGAACGTAATTGAAATTTTTTAAATTTTCCACCACCGTGACACTTATCAAGCCCGTGAATTTCATCTATTATCATTTTTATACTTTGGATAATTAAGGTATTATATGTGGGGGTAAGAAAATGCTTAATAGTTAATTTTAACCATGAACCATTCACACGTTGACACGTGTCACGCTTTAATTCTTTTATAAATTTTCTTTATAAACCAACATAAACCTATCCCAATTCTTCTTTCATTGTCGTGCAAGCCAAAGAAAAGAGGGGAAAGAATAGAAACAACCCTTGAGGAAGAAAATTCAAGAGAAATTCATCGATTACCGAAAAACGAAGCGATCTGAGGTAAAATTTCACGATTTTAGCTTAAGATTCACCTCTCGCATGCTTTCTTTTTTATTTTCTATGGTTGAAACCCAAACTTTCATGAAGGAAGTAATGTTGGTCGAATCAAGGGGGGAAGTTTTGATGATGGTTTTTGTTAGATTTCATGCTATCTAGGTGTTTTTAGTTGTTTTGTGATATTCGATATGAAAAACAGGCAAGAAAACCACATGTCCTTCACTAAACCCTCATTGGCTGAATTTAATAAGGGAAATATTGATGATGAATTTTGTTATATTTCATATTATTTAGCTAGTATTTGATGATTTATGGTGTTGAATATTGACAATGGTTATCGAAAAGTATAGTGCCTTTAGTAAACGACTTGAACAACATCGAGAAAATCATGGTAAATATACTTGGATTTGATTTCTAATGATATATACGGACTTATTGAACTGTGTTGACACTGATTAGCACGTTACTTCGGAATCGGAATGAGTTTCGGATATGATCATTTAAGTCACAATCAAGTTCATTGAGGTAATTTGGGTGTATTTGGAGTACCAAAAGTGCAATGAATCTATTTGGAGTTGAATCGGATGTTTTGGCTAATTAAACAGTGTATAGTGCCAGTTAGGTCAAATACCATTTCAGTCCAATAACAATTGAACCTATGTAGAACACCATTTTTAAGTGATTATTCGAACATTTCTCATTCAATTTTATGCATTCATATAGAGCCTAGAATAGTTTTATAACAGTTTGGCACAAATGTATTGAATTACTTGTTGTGTATTAGGTATAGGTGGTGAGCCTTCTAGTCAAGGTAAAGATATCGTACCCGAGGACCAGGAGTAGGAGTACTCTCGTTATTGTGAGTAATCAGACTATCATCTTAACTATCTAAAGTAGTTTATACTCGTTTTTATGATTTTAAAGAATAATGAACTTAAATTGTAAACTATTATGTTTTATAACTGAAGTGTTGGTTAAATGAAATGTGATTCATAATTTGGTTTGAAATTGAATCCTAGTTTTTGGAAATTGAGTAAGTGGAGACTATATACTTGTGTTATGTATATATTTTGACTATTGTTAGTTATGCCGACCCTGCTTTGTAATAAATGTAGCGGCATAACGGGATTTGAAATTGACATATGGTTTGAATTGATGGCTTATGACAATGTGACGGCATGAATGGCTGGATTTGTGTTTGTGTGGAATATATAAACTATTTTGTTTTACCTTGACAGGCTGGGTAATATCATATTAGCCATGTCATACTGCCGAAATTTTTATTGATTTGGTGGGGTAATTGATTAGCTTACTGCAGTGGGCGGGTTTCAATGGACCGACCTATTAGAGGGGCACGGTAAACCCCGTCATATTTTATCTTAGTATGAAAGGCGCGAAAGGTATCTCCTAAGGTAGTTTAGAGTTCACTTCATGCCGAACCACCATGTGAGTGTGAAACTCAACCAACACCAAGGAACGACTGTGTTTTTAAACGTAAAAACATGTTTTATGTGTATATGTTATTTTAACAGCCTTAACGAACTCGGTTGGATGCCCAGTGCAAGGTGTCACCGAGTATAAGTTTTGGCACGAGCCAAATTTTTAAGAGAGTCATAAGCCTTGTTGATTTTTTTATGAAATGTAACTGTTTTATATGGGTTGAAATGAGTATTAATGTTATGAATCATATTATGATGAGATGTTTTAATTGTCTCCATTTACTCGGCTTTAGATGTTATAGATGATCTTTGCTTACTCATTGGGTTTATAAAAACTCACCACCCTTCTTTCACCCGTTTCAAGCTCAAGGCAGTCTATAGACCGCCTATTTTGTCGAGGATTTGCTTTTGGATTCGCACCCTTAGAAATCGTAGGTTTACAGTCGTGTTTATTTTTGTTATTTTGGGACTCACATGTCATTGTAGAATATTTTTGTATACCTTGGCACAATGTGCTATTATATATATGAATTTATTTTGTTATTACTTTTCAGTAACTGTTTACGTAGAATTTTATAAATATTGTTTTATATGAAAATGGAATATTTTATTCAATATTTTTGTTTAGTTTGATTAGCTATAATTTCACTTTAAATGGATGATTTAGATACCTAAATTTATTTTTAGATATGAAATGTATATTTTTCATTTATATATTATATTTTTAGCAAGTTTCGAAATTTTTGGGTAAAATGACCAAAATACCTCTGTGCGGTAGAAATTACTTTTTGATTGTCTTTGATTTGAAAATAGTCTATATTCCTTTAAAACATGATATTTAGTAACTGCTGCTCACAGGAAGGCGGAGAACTGATGCTAGAGCCCTGCGAGGTTTCAGTTGACATTCCGGGTAAGGTATGTCTATCGAGACATCGCGGTGGTTGTCACGGGCTCCAAAAGAGTACCGGGTCGTGACAGCCCTGTTGCTAAAGGTTAAGTCATTTCTAATGTATTTTATTTTTGTAAATGGATACTAGTCTCAATATAAATGTACAATTGGAGATTTTAGACTATAATGTATTTTTACAATTATAAGGAATAATGGTTAAGCCGAATTATTACGACTTTTTGATCAAATCATACTACAAAGAGTTATGCGGTTCAAAGTGAATATATAAGTAGATGGAATGAATATACTGTATTAACAAGAGTTTCAAATAAGACTTGTTCGGGACTTGGTGGGTTCTCTTGCAAGACTCGGACACCGGTAGCAATCGAGGAACGGATCGTTACAATGCCATTACCTATTCTTTGGTGATAGGGAAAATTCACTAGAGGGTACACTAAGTAGATCACTTATCTGCAAAATAAAGTAGTGGGGTGAGTCTTACAGACTTAGTGATCATCAACTCAGTGAGTGAAGCAAGGAAAGGAAACAAAGCATTATAGTGGAAATTATTTGAATAATAAAATCGAAATATTGATGAATAAATTAATAATCAAATGGAACAACCTTGTGAATATAAAACAATATTTGGTTATACAACATTATACCGTAGTAAAACCATTATTGAAGCATTATGCCAAAACATGTATTAACTCATATACATGAAACCAGTTCACATGCAAAGACACAATGATTGCAAATGTATAAACTAATTGAAAAGCATATATTCCTTCACATATATAACAATTACTTTCCATGGGAAAACTATTATATAAATCATAATCATGCCATAATTGAAATCAAAGCCAATCAAGGAACATCCAATCTTGGATAGGACTTTAATCTCGTGGGCCCTCTCCCACGTAATAAGTATTCCCGACTACGCTAACCCATGGCCCCAACCACATAATATAAAAGCTCATGATCTTGCCACATAACACGTGCCCACAGGCATTCCTGGTATATCTCTAGCTAGAACTAACTTTGTGCACAAAAGTCACACATCCTGGTGTGACAACAAGCCTATTTCAAGTATATCCTTTTATTAAATCATGTAAAATCTCAATGAATGAGCAAGTTCAATAAATCGATATTAATATCAAAAACAAAAAGTTGTATATAAACTCACTTTTAAGGCATGGTATAGTATTCAAATGTTGTACTTTTTCATAAGAGTAACAAATTACAACTTTCATAAAAATGTATTTTGAAGCTTAGTGTAATTTGAAAAATCATGGGCTCATTAAACACAATCAGTTGAAATACCACATTTAAAAAAAATGGTAGTTATCATCATGCTCAATCTTCACAAATACAAATGCTTGCAAGGCAATTTGGACTTAAATAATCTTGAAGGGCTTGTTTCTCGGTTTTTAAAACATATAGCTCATATAGTATATACCCAAAACAAATTTGAAAACCGTATCACAATCACAATATCCTAAAAACTTTCTACCAGCTCATGCTTTCCTCAATGATATTCAATAGCAAACTCTATATACATATTTGATATGGCATAGAGAATGTAAGTTAAAATAGGTACACCCCACTTACCTCAATTGATAGGATATCTCACCAATTTACTAACCGCTCCTCCTTAATTTAATTTAACTCCTAGTAATATCCTTAAGTAAGCTCAACGACCATTTCCTAAACCTTTGAAGGCTCAACGTTTTGGTCAAGGTGCCAATCACTCATGCCTTGACCAAATACTATTTACCAATCAATGCCTCAATTCAAACAATCTCCTTGTCATTAAGAATTCACATTTATTTTGTATATATATATATAGTGCTTCCAATAGTACTACTTATACATATAGGCAGCAATGATTTAATACTCAAAGCTCAACTAAAATCCATCATTTTTACCTTATCACAACAATTGAGCAACTCAATGAATGTTAATATTTGGGTTGGCAACTTCCATACACTTCCTAGCTATTTCTTTACAACCTTGTAACAATACACACACACCACATTTCTTAGAAAAAATTATCAAAACTAAACTAAGTATACATTCAACCAGCATATTTTAGTAACTAAAACCTCACATCATCCATTTATTCTTACCTTTCAAACTTCACCAATTTACCCTTAAAACTAAGCTTCTATTAGGTAAGATTTTTAGCAGCTTCCCTCTAACAATTCCTTACAACCAAATATATCAAGTCAATTTAGCATACCCAATTACTCTTTACAATTTGTAGCTAGTCTAGGTAACCAACCAAAAATGAATTTCCAATTGTCTTACCTTGCTAATGATTGAACTTGTAAAAGAAAAATCTAGGTAAACCTTGCCCCATCATATACTTCCAAATCTGCCATCACAAAATTTAAATACTATTAATTTCTTAAACTTTTTTTTTGCTAATAATAAAGAATTCTTACCCACACATTTAGCTTCCAGCATCAACTTCCATTTGGGTTGCTTAATTCCTTTCAAAACAAAATTGGTTCAATAGCCTTGGCTTTCAAAGGAAACAAAAATTTCTTCAATATTCCTCACTACTATTCTTGAACATCTCCAAAACAATTTGAAGAATTTAATCAAAGCTCTTGGGTTTAGCTTCAACAATGATGAATGTTTCCTAACTCTCAAGGTTCAAGCTCTTACTTCTATTATTCTTTATTTCTTCCCATCGTTTCCTTTTCTTTTCTTTTTTTTCTACTTTGTCCCTCGAAATCTTACATAAGACATGTGGCCTGTTATCACTCTCATCATGGGTCATCTTTAGATTTCATGCCATCCAAGTGTGTTTGTCTATTATAACCCTTGCTGTTACCTTCACCAATGGTCTTCATTAACTCTTAAAATAATTTATCTTGTTCTTCAAAAGTTGAATTGCCACCTTTTCACTTAATATAATTTCATGCATAATTTATCTATTATAGTCAGCCACATTCACAAAGGAATATCCTTATCCTAGTTTATTTCTACTTGCTTGAATTTGTAACTTACTAACATATGCGTTTATGCACATGTAATACATTATGGTATAATATACTAATATATTTGTATATATATTCTTATTAAATTAATGCGCATTTTTCTTTTCATTTATAGAATATGCACATCATAACTACTCCCTCATTTAAGCTTAGTGTAATAACCTTTAACTTTCATCTTACAGTAAATTTAATAATTTGACCTTCCTATCAACATAGTATTAGTATGATATTATTTTAATATCATTATACCATGAATAAAATAATTTTGATTCCAACATTTCCTATTTACTGTCTAATGAGTTCTAATAGCTATTATTCAAAGTATAGGTTGTTACATTACCCATGCGAATTCCTTCATGCCAAACAAAGTCTTCTGTCAAACAAGCAAAATACTTGGTTCAGCATTTTGGCAATGGACGAATAAAGGTATATTTTTCAAAAACACATATAAGAAAGGGACATCTTAGTTAGGCTAGTTGAAAATTTTATGTTGCATGCATGCATGAAAAGTCTTGATAATTAGTGAAAGGACTAATATAATTGAGGGAAGATAATTGTTTGTTGTGATTATAGTATAGTAATATCAAAAGTTCGTCAAAGATTTTACATAATCAATAGAATAAAAAAAGTAAAAAATCAAGTGTACTCATAATAACATAAGAAATTTTAACTGGTTCAATTTTTTGATGACCTACGTTCATAGGTACTATGGCAGAAAAAGATTCACTAAGAAAAAAATTAAGATATTACAAGATCAATTTCAAACTCACAACCCTTATCCCACTTACACCCAAACCTTTTCTCTAGATCTAGACAATCATTAACTCTCTATTAGCTTAATCATATTCTCAAACCCCATATGACATTTTCATACAGCCAACTATAAGAGTCTTATAATAGGCTAATTAAGATTCAACACCATAGTTTAACTAGAATTCAATTGTATCTCAAGAAAATATTAGAGACTAACTAGAATTGAAGTATCATAGTCTAACTAGAATTAAAAAGGATCTCAACAAATCACCAACTTTGGCTTAAGTTCACCAAGCTCCACCTTACAAACCAAACTCTATCATCACTGCTAATGCCCTAAAAGGCCTTAAGCACTATGAATACCAATCAAGTCCAAGCAATGCTTGACCTTTAGCCTAGAAAATGACTTACTCAATATATTTGTTGAATTTTCATTTGTAGGTACTTTCTTCACTATAATCTCACTTTTAGAAAATAATCTTTTGTACGAAGTTATACTTGACTTGGATGTATTTGTTTCTCTCATAAAATATGTGAATTTTAGTCAAATATATGACACTTTGACTATTGCAAAACAAAACACAACAACTATGTTTGTCCAAAACCAAGATCACTCACCAAGCATTTACGATATAAACCCTCCTTCAATACATCGATCACAACATACATTTTGCTTTAGTTGTAGACAAAGCAACTGTTAATTGTAGAATTGCTTTCCAATTGATTGCAGACACTGAAGAAGTAAACACATACCCTGTTTGAGATCTTCTACCATTTAGGCCACCAACAAAATATGAACCAGTAGCTTGCCAATGTCATTTCTCAATCTACCCATGAATCTGCTAACCACTGACAACATTTGAGATATATGGTTTACTAGAAACCATAGCATACATAATAGTAGCCACTACATTACCTTAAGGAATATGGGTTATGCAAACCTCTTTATTCTTTGTTTGTGAGGATACACCAAGTAAACATTTTAGGTGTAACCTCCATGAGTAGTAATGGACATGGAATCTTGTATCCCAAAATTTTCTAATACCTTTTGTATATACTTCTTTTATGACGAGCATAACCTAAATGTATGTTTATCACTAATAATCTCCATACAAAGTACTTTCTTTGCAACACCTAAATCTTTCATTTCAAAAACACCATTAAGTTACTCTTTTAATACATCAATGTCTGGCATGCTTTTAACAGTAAAAATCATGTGATCTATTATAAAAACAAATAGATAAAAGAATCATCGGGAAGCTTCCTATGATAGACACAACTATCATATACACTCTTAGTATACCCATGTACCTTCATGAACATATCAAACCTTTTATACCATTTCCTATGAGACTGTTTCAAGCCATATAAAGACTTTTTAAGTAGACACACATAGTCTTCCATAACTAGAATAGTGAATCCCTTAACTTGTTGCATATAGATCCACTTTTCTAAGAATGCTTGTCAAAGAATGCTTTTTGACTCTCTAACATGTCATGTAGCATTTCTAAGGCCATGTGCCATTTTGAGTATGGTTCATGCAAATGTACATTTTTCTTCTTCAAATCACAGGTTTCATTATCTAAACATTTAATTTATCTTTAAGCTAAATTTTAACTTTGATAAGATTATCATTGTTAGCCTTAAGTTTGGAAATAATCTTTTTATATTTCAAAGTCATATGCTGAAATTCAAATGCTAAGTCATCATAAGCATTTTAAAGTTTATCAAATGAGTAAGAACTATAATCAAGATCATATGAACAAGAAGTAATGTTAGTAGAGCATACCTTGGAGTCATCAAGACCCATGAAGCAAAGGTTAGCAACTTCTTCTTCCTCTTCATTTTGTGACTCATCACTATCACTTCATGCAACCATCATTATTTTTTTCATAAGATTTTTAGCATAGCTCTTCTTGGCATTAGGGCAGTCATATTTGGTGTGATCGAGCTTCCTACACTCACAGCAAATGATTTGGTTTTTCCCTTGGTCACCTTTTAGCATATCTCTTCCTAAATCTTTTTTTTCTCCATCTCTCCTAAATGGTTTTCTACCTTTACCTCTTTGTTTGTTCGTTAAGAACTTATTAAATTTTTTAGGTAGCGAGGCTATTTCCTCATCATCTTTGTCTTCATCAACATTCTCAACACTCTTCTCATCATCTTCTTGGCATCTCTTCTGAATGTTTCATCTCTTTCACTCTCATGTTTTAGATACATCTCATAGGTGAGAAGAGAACTGTCACGACCCAAATTTCGAGCCATGACCGGCGCAAGGGTCCAATGGACGTAATCCACTAAACCCAAGCAAGCCTATTATTTATCTTACTTATAATTCCATCTAATATCACTAAGTCATATTTCATAAATTTGAATCAAAATAGTGATATACATTGCCAACTCGTACTGGCATTACTCCTTAAAAATTTACATACAATGTCTACAACATGTATTCTAATAATTTACATTAAGTTCGTCTATACAAAACAAAATAACACTCGACTTCCAGCGGAGTGACTCGGATGAATATACAACTACCGAATGCCGAGACACCTACCAAAAGATGGACACAAGTCTACAAGGACACCTCGTCCTAGTTACCGGCTGCCTCGTGATCTGACAACATGAATTTGAAAATGGTGAGTATAAACTCAGTGAGTGAACAAGGAAGGGAACAAGCAACAACAACAAGGGAGAATTTAAAATCATGATGCACTTGTTTCAAAACAATGCAATTTAGTTCCGTTCATATTAAAAACCCCTCATTTTAAACTTAACTCATTTAGTCCTAAATGTTGGAAGTCCATGCTCAGATATGGTAGCAAGAAGTGAAAAATAGGGTAGCAATTGGACAAGATAGGAGACAAAACAGAAAGTTTTTCGCTGCAGCGAGAATGAATTTCGCTGCAGCGAGTTTCCGGCCAGCCACCCTCCAAAAACCCTAGAGTTTCTCACTGCAGCGAAAATGAATCTCGCTGCAGCGAGAAATAGAGCACTAAGAAAAAGGTTTCCCTTCACTCAATAAAATGTCATCATGCTAAACAGACAAAATCAACATAAAACATGTGAAAATTTTCAAAGTGCAATGTATCAAATTTCACATATATGTCAATCATATATCATATTCATGAACTTTCATTTCATAAGTATAGATATGCATAATTACATAGATAAACATCAATATCATCATAATCACACTCGGCTCATGTACATCCCCCCACATCGTGCACATAGCCGGTGCCATCGTGTGCATCCCCCCACATCGTGCACAATCAGTGCCATCGTGTACATCCCCCCACATCATGCACACGAGCACTATCATCATCCATCTCTCACGCCACCATCATCACCGGCATGTGCATTCCCCACATCATGCACACACACGGTTACAGTCATTATACACAATATCATTCATCATGCACAACACACATATATATATCATCATAATACAATAGTGCATGAATCCATAGCAATCACATATTATAACATAAAACCATTTTTCAAAAGCTTGTTCCCAAGGCACTTATTTTCATGAAAAGCTTGGTAATTCATTCAAATGGGTGGCAATTTCATTATATTTCCCAAAACAAGTTTTGAAGGTAGTCCACTCACAGGTGTCGAAAATCTGGATTCCAGGTGCACCCAGACTAATAGTCCTTAGGTGCAATTCCTTTGCTTTTTTCAGACGTCTCACTACCTTGACAAATAACAAAGTCGAGGAATTTACTATATTGTCCCTAAATTGATATAAACTAATTTAAATTACTAATGCTTGATATGTAAATGCAAAAATACGTCCGATTATCGCTTAATCGTAGTATCGATTAAATTCGACCGATCACCCAATTAATTAGCGATTGTGTCCAAATCACCTCTAAATTAATCCATTTCTCCTTTAATACCTTAATTTACCACATACAATTTAAATAAAGCCAAATTTAGCATTAGAACCCTCACAGTTCCTTATAGAAAAATTCGGTCATTTGGTGCACTAACACCGAAATTTTTTCTACATAATCGTTTCACCTTAATTCATCATTTTCCAAGCCATTTTCCCTGAAATAAAAATAATCCCCCATTGATATTCAGCCCACATGGTTCGACCAACAAGGAACCCTAGAGAAATTGAATATTTCTTTTGTGTTTTTGTTCATAACCATGCTTAACTATCCCTAAACACTAACATAGTCTAAAATCAAATTATTCCAACAACAATTCCTCTTCCATACCCATTTTTCAGAATTGAATTCATCATGATAACTCAATATTCAACCATGAAAATCAAGAACAAAAGCATGGGTAAGCTAGGTATCAAGGAGAATTAAAGAAATTCTAACTTACCTATCTTGTTTCCTTGATTTCTTCACTTTTTCTTTGAATTTTCACCTAGGTTTTCTTGTTTTTCCCTTTGTTCTTCCTTTGTTCTTGTTTCTGGTTGCCTAGGCCGAATATGGTGAGAGAATTGGGGATTTAATGGGCTGATTTCTATAGAAAATAATAAAATAATCAAGCATGCCACGTGTCACATGCTTATTGGCCTAATTTTTTTAACTTTTTGACTTTTTCTTCTTAATTTTCCACCACAAATTTTCTGGTATTTATCCAATCCTACCACAATTAAAATCCCTTGGTCTTGACAAGTGCTGGGGTAAAAAATTTACCGATTTGCCCCCGAGGTAAAAAAATTACGATTTTGCCCCTATACTCCGAAATGTACCGGAATCACATTATTTCTACTTTTCAACCTCAAATAACACTAATATTGATCAATATTAACCAAATGGGGCAAAAATTGTTTTATAAAAATTCCCGTTTAGTCCTCTAGTGGCAAAATTATCATTTTACCCTTGTACTCTAAAAATACCGAGAATCACAATTTTTCACGGCTAAACATCATTTTATACTCCAATAATCATAATTATATTTCATATAATTATTCTTGGCCAAATGTGATCAAATCTTGGCTAAAAATCTCCATTTTATCATCAAATGGTAAAATGACCGTTTTATCCCTAATCGGTCAATTTTCCTGATGGACTCCAAACTGGATCTTGAACTCCGAATCACTATTCTAAGCCATTTTGTGGGTTTTAAAATTTTCAAATTCCTCTTAGAATTTTTATTTGAACTAATTCAAGGCTCTATTTAACTTAGTTGTACCACTTGGTATAATATCGTCTTTTAATCGAGCTTGACAGGGTCTCACAAGAACCAAGCAACTCATCTAGCTTAAGATTGTTCAAATTTTTAGCTTCTTCTATAGCTGCAACCTTAGGTCTCCATGATCTATAGAGACTATAAAGCATTTCCCTAACTAATTGGGAATAGGGAAACTTTTTTCCTAAGGCTTTTAATCCTCTTATTATCTTGGTAAACCTTTCATACATTTCTTTTATTGGCTTTTCCTCTTTCATCTTGAAAAGCTCATAATCTAAAGTCAACAATCCAATTTTGGACTCTTTCATTTAAGTAGTGCCTTCATAACATATTTCTAAGGTGTCCCAAATCTCCTTGGCTAATGTACACATTGCTACCCTGTTAAACTTAGTCTCACAAAGTGCACATAGTAAAGCTGTTATGGCCTTGTGATTCGATTGAATCAATTTTCTGTCTTTTCATCCCATTCAGCTCTGGTTTTAATCACTCTTCTACATTTTACAAATTTAATAGGAACATGGGGTCCTTCCTTAACGATAACCCATAAATCTAAATCAACAAATGGAATAAAATTTTCAAACCTCATTCTCCAAAAGAGGTAGTTTTCTCTTGAAAACTAAAGAGGCCTCATCATGGACTAACCTTCACCAACAAAGCTTAAAAATGCCATCTTTTTTACTTTAAGTGTTCTCCAGGATCATTTAAAGGTTGTTAAACTTGTAAACTTGAGAACCAAGCTCTAATATCAATTGTTAGATAAGAAAGCTTAAAGTAAAATAACCAAGAAGGGTTGAATTGGTTTCTTAAATAAAAATTTGATCTTTTTCAAGACAAAGTGCAATACCCCGTACTTTGATATGGTGACTAATAAAGCTTATTGGATGCCAATTGAGGTTAATTATAATGTTTAGAAATGATGAAAGATGAAAGGAATAGTTTGGGATAATATATTTTGACGCGAGAAAATAATAATAAAATAATGATATTTTTATCGGAGAAGAATTTGCAAGATAAAAAGTGATTCGAAAGTCAATTGAGGCATAATAAGGTATTTTGGGTACCAAGGTGACAAGAGGAGACAAAAAGAAATTTTTGAAATAAAATAATATTTTATTAATAAAATAATATTAAAATATTAATATTTTATTCAGCATCAAAATTTTCCATGAAGAAGGAGTATATGGTCAATATAAGTGGGGGAGAAGAAGAATGAGAGGATTTTTGAAGAAAAATGACGTTAATGGGGCTGCGTGTCTTTATTAAGTAAAGATAGCACGAGCAAATAAATATTTTAAATATTATGGGGACACCGCGTTGGAGTACAAACTTCATACTTTGTTTGTGCACATGTAGAAGAAGGTAATAGAAGGAAATTGGAGTTAAATGAGTCTTGGGAGGACTAAATTAAAATGGAAGGAAACAAAAAAGGGCAAAACGGTAATTTTATGTGAAATTTGGTCAAAGCTTCCTTTGAAAGCTTTGACTCTAATTTTTTTAGTCCATGCTCCACGCCATTCTTGAAGCTTTCATGCCATTTTCTCTTTATCCACCATGAAATCAAGTTTTCTTCACTTTCCTTTCCATGTTTTCTTTTCCTTTCTTCTCCAAACTTCTTGAGCATTAAATTTACAACCTTTAACCCCAATTTTCAGCATATCAAAACCCTAGGAGGAGAAGAAAGAAAAAGAGAGAAAGGAAGAAAAAGCTTGGTTTTGGTGATTCAAGCAAGGAACGGTTAGAATTATTGTTTTTGGCTTGAGTAGTCTTTGAAAATGAGTTAGTGACTTAGAGAAATGTCTTGTGGCAGCAAAGATTGGCTTGATTGGAGAAAATTTGGTAACATGTAAGCCAATAAACCCATGGGTACATGAAGGACTCAAAGTGGAAAAGGAAAACGGTAAGCTTAACACTATGTTTTAAAGCCTATGGTTAGTTGAATATTGTGAGGAATTATAGTTGTTGAAAGGATTTATTTGCCTAAGCTAGTTGAAAATTGTTAAGATTGTATGGCATGTTGTTTGAAAGCAATAAAAAAGGAATATTGTGGATGGAGGATTGAGAAACAAAGTATTGAAAGTTAGATAGATAATAATGCTTGTAAACTAGGAAATAATCGAGTGTAAGTGAGAATAATTGTTGCTGCCATACATGTGGATTATGTGTGGAAATATAAGATGGATTTGGACGAAAATTATTTAGAAAGGTTGAAGTAGGCACGTGACATCATAAATAAGTTGCTGGTGATATAATCTAAGGAATTTCGTAAGTAATGGATGTTAGTAATTTTGGTAAAAATGTATTAAGATGTGAGTTAATTGAAGATGGTTTCATGATAGGATGAAAATATAAATTTGAGTAAGGATTAATCGATTGAAGTGCTGCCCGTATACGTATGTAATTAAATATATTGAGTTCGTATTATTGCTAGGAAGTGCAAAGATAAAGTTAGAGAACTGTGGTGGCATGCCGGAGTAAATAACGAGCTATCGGCTAGTGAAAATAGTTAGAGACACCTCTGAACAAATAGCGACTTAAAATCTCATTGTTGCCAAGTGAGTGAACTTGCATTAAAATGTCTTAGGATATACACATTTATGTTTGATTGAATCCTCTAAAACGTTTTATTGGTTTTTCTTCAAAAACTTGCATGGGAACAAGCCCTTATGAAATGTTTTTATGTTATGAAATGGATAATGTGATGAATTCATATGTTTCTGTATAATGATATATATATATATATATATATATACTATGTCATAAATGGTACCATTGTGTGACAAATGCAACCGTGCATGTGCGAAGTGGGAAGTGCACATGTCAGTAATGATGCTGTCGTGATAATTACAATCGTGCATGTGCGGAGTGGGCAGTGCACATGCCGGTGATGATGTACATGAGTTGGATGAGGTATGGTGGTATATTAATTGATATATGCTTAAGCATATGTATATGCAATAGAAAGATTATGATTATAATATGTGATTATATGGCCTTGTTTGGATTGATTTTATTGCCACAAGAACATTCTGTTTATACTGCCTTGTTTAGATGATTGCTGGAAATTTTCTCTCTTTCCAATTTCCTACTAAATATGGTTCCTTCATTATGAAATGATTTAATAACCCGGCATTGATGGAAGGATTTTAATAAGAACTTGAACTAGGTTGCATTGTTTTCGAACTTAAGTGCATCATGATTTCTAAATCATTCCTTGTAATTGCTTATTCCCTTCTTATGTTCACTCACTGAGTTTATACTCACGTTTTCAACTTCATGTTTTCAGATTCAGGGGTGGTTGAGATGTAGATTGAGGTGTCCGCGTACTCCCATCTTTTGGGCAGGTACTTTGACATTTAGTAGTCATATCTCCCATCTAGAGTTACTCCGCTGACAGTTAAGTTCGAATTACGTGTATATGACTATTTGTTGTGAAATGCTGAGATTCACTTGTCAAATTATATGTGAGACCTTGACCTTTATAGACTCATAGTTAGTAATGGACACAATAACACGGGCTAGGGTTAGTTTCATCATTTCTTTAATAAGCCCCTAAAAGTAAGTTTTAAACAATATTAAGGCCTAAGTAGGCCTAAGGCATAATGAATGATGAAAATATGGGTAAAATGACGAAGGAAATGAAAATGATGATGATTTCCACGGTAGGGGCAAAATGGTCATTTTTCACCTCGGGTCAAAATTTTTAAGTTTTCATGAACCCGAGCATTTCTAGACCATTATGGATCTTGTCCTAGTGTCAAAAGAGTAAAAGATTGCATAAAAGATTGGAAGAGAACAAGCTAATTTGTGAAGGGGTATTTTTATAATTTAAGTGAAGCGGATAAGCATGGGTTATAAATATCTTGTTCTTCCAGCAACTTCTTCATTCTCCAGCAGCTTTTCTCTTTCTTCATCCTCTCATCTCACATTGCTTTCATCCTCCATGAAAGCTTGATATGAAAGCTCTATAACCTCCCTTAAAATAACTCCACTTTTCATGCCTTGGTGCACTCCTTTCATAAACCCTTGTGCTCTTCCACTCTTTCACTTTAAAACCCTTGAAAAACCTTATTTCCATACTCTTTCTCACTAGTTAGGTGTTTTAGAGAGAGAAAGAGGAAGCCTTGATAATAGCTTGAAAGTTTTTGGGAAGAATTTCAAATATAAGCTATCAAGGTGAGTAGTACACTAGAATTGAGTTTTAATATTGAAAATGATTAGTGTTTAGACTTGGGGGTGATTTGGTAGTTGGGGTTGTTCATTCACTTTAAAGTGATTAAGATAGTGAACTTAGATAGCCACTTAAATGGCAATTTGAAAGCTAGCTAAGAGAAAGCTTTTAGAATTTGTAAGTATGTGGCTTGAATTAATGGTGATGCTAATGTGATAATAGGTTCCAACGAAGCCCCATCGCCCCATTTGGACAATTAGAGAAGTAGAGTTGACTAAAGGTTCAACAAGATACCGGTGAGTGAACTTGCATTTCAAAACTGTTTTGGGAATGTGAATGCATTTGTACAATGCCTTTGAATGAGTTTATTCAACTTTTCTTAAAAATGGATACCTTGGGAACAAGCTTTAAATTATTGTCTTTATATAAATGACATGTGGCTGTTATGGATTCTTGTTACATGTCATTGTGTTGATATACATATATGTTATGCATTGATGGCTGACATGGTGTGATAATGATAACCGTGCGTGTGCACGATGTGGGGGGGATGCACATGCCAGTGATAACGGTGGTGAGGGTGTTGGATGATGAAAGTGCCCATGTGCACGATGTGGGGGGATGTACACGATGGCACTAATTGTGCACGATGTAGGGAGATGCACACGATGACTCCGGCTATGTGCACGATGTGGGGGGATGCACATGAGCTGGATAAGATGATAGTGGTATTGGTATTTATCCATGTATGTATATGTATATATGTTTAGAGAATGAAAACTCATGGATATGGGTTATGGTTGAAATGCATATGAATTTTGCACGTTGAACTTTGGGAAATTGTTTGTGTTTCATGTTGTTTTTATCATTTTAGCAGGATGGTTTTTTCTTGAAAGAAAGGAAACCTTTTTCTTGGTGCTCTATTTCTCGCTGCAGCGAGAATGCCTTTCCGCTATAGCGAGAAACTCTCGAGTTTAAGGGCCTTCACCTGATCGATTCTCGCTGCAACGAGAATGCATTCTTGCTGTAGCAAGAAAGTTATTATAGCTTCTCACTGCAGTAAGAAACGTTCTGTTTTGGCCAAGTGAAACTCACTGCAGCGAGAAACCTTCTGTCCATTTTGCTATCTTGTGGGTTTTTGCCATTTTTTTTCATTTCATTTATACCCTAATTGAGCATGGACTTCCAACATGTTTGGGGATTATCTAACTAAGTTTGGAATGAGGAAATTTTGAGAAAAACCCTCGGTCAATTGAGAATGCCTTTCCGCTGCAGTGAGGACCCATCGCTTATTTGACTTGATTCGCATGAATACTATTAAAGTTTTCACTCTCCAAATCCTTTGTTGGGCATAGACCCTTTTCATAAAGTGATTTACTCATGTGGGGTTTACATGAGGGGTTTTAATAAGAACTAAAACAAATTGCATTGTTTTGAAAAATGAATGCATCATGATTTCGTTAAACATTCCTTATTGTTTGCTTGTTCCCTTCTTGTTCACTCACTGGGTTTATACTCACCGTTTTCAACTTCATGTTTTTAGATCAAGAGGTAGCTGGTAACTAGGTCGAGGTGTCTTCGTATACTCAACCCTTGGTAGGTGTCTCGGCATTCAGTAGCTGTACATTTGTCTGAGTTTCTCCGCTAGAAGTCGAGTACTCTTTTGTTGTGTATAGACAAACCGATGTAAATTATTACATTATATGTTTAAACCATATATGTACACTTTGATTGGTATGCCACTATGAGTTGGCAATGTTTAGTATTATTTTGATTCAAAATTATGAAATGTGACATGGTAACTTTTGATGGAATGGAGAACGGGTCATATTAATAGGCTTGCTTGGGCTTAGTGGACTACGTTCATTGGGCCCATGAGCCGGTCATGGCCCAGAATTTGGGTCGTGACATTATATGTATGTATATAATGGTTGATGATGCCATTATGAGTACATGACTGGGTTTTATGCGTTGTTTTCAAAGGAATTGTAATTTAGCATTATGAATTTCGGATTCTAAAGGAATATGGATTAACGTATAAGATCATGTAAGTAGGCTTGCTTGGGCTTGGTGGGCTGAGCCCATTGGTCCCTTGCGCCGATCATGACTCGAAAATTGGGCTGTGACACAAAGTTGTAAATGAAAGCTTAAAAATTAGAGTATGAAAACTTATGAAAATAAAGTATGAAGCTAGTAAATAAGATGAAAAAGGAAAAAGCACTTAGCCATGATTTTATAGAGGTTTGGCCCATAAAGTCTACATCCTCTCCCTTGATAGCACAAAGTGTTTGAATCCAATTACCACTACCCTTTAAACCAGCTTCAGGCATAACTTTTAACACACTACCTTTTCTTATGGAGGCATAACCTTGCTTTACCTTGACTATGGAGGTATAATCTTTCTCTACCTTTTACAATGGAGGTACAACCTTACAGTACCTTTTACAAATGAGGTACAACCTAATACTAGCTTTTACAATTGAGGTATAACCTTACACTACCTTTTACAATGGAAGTATAACTTTTCAACGATGGATTCTTACAAGTTTGCACAGCTTAAGACCTCAAAAGCTGATAAGCTAAGCTGAGCACAAGAGAATGAGGATATTTCAGAGAACAAGGACCAAAAGATGAAGGTTCTTTTCAAAGAATATGTTGTAGAGAGAGAAAAAGAACGAATTTTAAAAATTTCAACTTTCTTCTACTCTTAAAATGATTTTCTTTCTTTCTTATCTTGTTTCTCTTATTGAATGATGTTTTTCACATAGGTATTTATAGTGTTTTTTTTTAATTTTTTTCCCATTAGGGTGGATTTTTTCTTATTATTGAATGTTGGGACCACTTGAGTCACACTAGTTGAACTTCAAGAATCAATCTGTAGAAATGTGAGATATCAATTCTTTTATGTCCCAAACCTTTCTATTTTTTGAGAATTGATCTTCCATTATTGAGATATCGATTTTTCTCATCTTATTTTAAAGTTAGTAACTTTTTAATTTTCTAAGAATCGATCTTGGCTCTCCTGGTATCGATTCTTCTTTCATGTTAGGTGCCAAAATCTAAATTCAAATTGCTTTTTCTCACTCTATTCTTGTCTTTTTTCCCATCCTTTCTACTTTTCCAAGTTTTTTATTTTTCTCTTTGTAGCTTCAGGAATCGATTTCTTGATGCTCAATTAGCTGATTCTTGTTTTTAAGTGACTTTCCAAATTACTTCTTCTTTCTTAGGAATCAACCTTTACTTCTTCTGACGTTGATTTTTTTCTTCTACTAGTTTTTTATCTTCACGAATTGATGTTTCCTTTTCAAAGAAGTCGATTCTTTTTATTCCAAAAAAGAAATATTGCTTTCTAGTTTACAGAGAACTGATTCTTCACTTTTAGAAGTCGATTATAATAAATAGAACTTAAAGAAACAACTTCAAAACTCTTTAAGGATCGTTCTTCAAGTTCAAAATCATTTTCACTTAGTTTTAAAGCATATTTAGATCGTTAAATTTTTTCATTTCAAAACTTGGCTCAATTATAAAGCTAATAGTTTGTTTTTAGCATTACTACATTATTGTATATGAGGTATCGAATCTTATATCTTTTATGATCCATTCAAGATTTCACTACCCTCTTACACTATCCTTGGAGCTTTACTTTGAAGCTCCATCTACTCGCTAACTTCCTAATTTGATGTGATCATAATTTTAGATTTTGTCCCATGAAATAGCTCAAACTTGTTAAAGGTAACATCTGACTCATATTGAACTTGAAGGATATCAGATCATTACACCATAATCAATAACCCTTCATCCTACCTTCATAAATAAGGAATATGCATTTCTTAACCCTTGAGTCGCGTCTCTAGCTTACCATCATTCACATGAGCATTGATAACTCCATTATATAGAGTTATTTTGTCACATTTTAGAGGCTTAAGTAGCTAAGTCTTTGAGATTTTAGGTTCAAATTGAGTATTTTAGTTATTTTTCTTAATTAAGTTTGATGCATGTTGAGTAGTGTAGTTTAATTTATTTTAGTTAAATTTTATATTATATTGCTTTAAGTTACTTTAATTTTAGTTATTGTTGATCGCTTTTATGGCTTTTGTAAGAAATTTTATGAAAAAGCCTCATTTGGTGATAATCTGTGCAAGTATGTTGATAGCTTTGTTTGTACATGTTATAGTATTTCGAGCATAACTTTCGCTACAGAGGTCTAATTGATGTGATTCTTGAACCATTGAAAATCGAAGAGACAGGGCTCCAACTTTCATGCACCACATTGCCCATATCAGCCTGGAAGAAGGAGAAAATGCCTTACAAGGTGAAGTAGTGCAATAGAGACAACATAAGAAAATACATCCCATACATTGACCCAAGAGTGGGGGGACGGCAACGGTGTTCAAATGTGTTTCCAAACATATGTTTTTATGGGAATTTTGAACCTAGGATGCTTTAGGAGTATTAAAGGGGCTTTTTTTAGAGGTTTTAAATAGAGATAAAGAGTAGTTATTATAAAGAAAAAGAGCAAAAAACAAAGCAAGAAAGCAAGAGAATTCAAGAAAGATTTGAGATTCAAAAGCTTCATATTCTTAGTTTCTCACTCAACTTTTTTTTCTCTTACTTTATTTAACTTGGATTAATGGTTAATTTTCTTTGGATGATGTTTTCAGTTAATATTATAAACTAATTTACTTTTTCTAGGATTATGATTGAACTCAATATGTAATTTGAATACTTTATCTTTCTTTTGCTTATTTTCAATGGGTATGAGTTATTTACTGTAATTCTATGTTTAATGCTTCTAATTGATTGATCACCAGTTAGATTGATTCAGATATCTAAATATAAATTGATAAAGAGAGTGTAGATTAGGCCATGAATGGATTAGCATGTGTTCAAATTCACTTAATTGATTAAGTGATTTGATTTGCATATAGAATAGATATATACCTATGTGTCGCATGTAGCCAAGATTAAAGTACAAAATTAATGAATCTGTCTTTAGTTGAACTTACATAGACATATAGTAAATTAATTTGGAGAGCTATTTTTATAAGCACCTCGACAATGACTTATAAATACTTAGGAATCTAGGTTAGCAACTCAATAATCCTTTGAAGTAAGTTTAGAGAGAGAAAGAGGATTCAAATGAAGTGTTCAAGAATATCATAATCCTTAGATTTTAATCAATTGTTTTTCTAGTAAACTTTGTTATTCAACTATTAGTTTAGTTTGTTAGTTCAATTTTGCTTTTAATTAATCTTCTAATTTTGATTACTTAGATAACATTAGTTTGCTACAATTTTAGTACTTTGCTTAAGTTGGTACAATTTTCTATGGGATTCGACACTCTATTTACCTCTATATTACTTGTTGCAATATGTACACTTACGTGGAGAAAATCCAACAACAAGCATAAGCAAGGGAATGGAAAGACTCTTAAGATAAATTAGTTAATGGATTTACCTAACCAATCTTCCTTAAGAATTTTCATCTCAATTGCAATTTTTGGAAACCAATTTGCCAAGTAGTAAGCCACATTGGCAGCTTTTATCGAGAATAATTTGCATGGATAAGCATAAATGAGCATGTTTTTTGCTAATCTCCATAAGTGTTCTATTTATCTGCTCTGCAACATAGTTTTGTTGTGGTGTTCAAGGGAAAGTGCAATGTCTAGCAATTTCCTCATTCTTGTAGAGCATACTGAACTCACCTTTGCAAAATTTGAACCATTATCTGTTCAGAGTTGCTTGATCTTCTTCCTATTCCATTATATGATCAATGCTTATCATTGCAAAAAGTATGTGAACTTTCACTTTCATCCTTCAAAAAAATATATTCACACATTTTTTGAAAAATCATTAATGAAGGTTAATATGTACAATGATCCTTCTTTTGGTGCCACCAACAGTCCTGATAAATTTGAATGGTTATACTCCTCCGTTTTCATGATTCAGTGAGCTACAATGTTAAATGTCACTCGACAATCTTCGCCATAAATGCAATGTTTACAGAAATCTAGCTTCTTAATCTTTTGACCACCTAGTAAACCATGCTTACTTAATTCTATCAACCTTCTCTTGCTCATATGATCTAATCTCATATGCCATAAACATCTAACATTATCATTGGGATGATAGGATGAGACTATAAAAGTAGTTCCAATAACCGTGCTTACTACTAGATGATAAATGCCTCCAAACAATTTGCTACTCATGGTCGTCAGAGCACATTTAGACACCTTTAAGATACCATTCAAGCTATTGAATTTGCACCCTTTCTTATCTAACAAAACTCAAGAATATCATGTTCATTTTTGTGTCGAGGACATATCTCACCTCAAGTGTCCTTACTCTATCATCGAACATCTTAAACTGGATAACGCTGATCCAAATAATTGGGAAAGAGTGATCTTTTCCTAGTTGTACGTTGGCCATATCAACATAGTACTAGGTTGTAAACCAACTACAGCTAGGACATATGTTGAACTGGAAACCCTAATCCATGATCAATGTATCAATTAAGTTAACATTAGTAATTGGAAGAACACTAACAGCTTTCTCAAAAGTATCATTGGTAACCGTAAGGATATAATTGCCTTCTTTACAAGTACCTAAATTATCTTCTACCATGTTTGCAACTTTCTCATGCTTCTTGATTTTCTCATCACTCGTGAATTTGGTGCAATCTTAATGGTAATGCCCTTTCTGACCATAATTCCAATAAATCCTCCCATTTGCTTTACATATAAATTTAGATCTAGATTTACTTTTATTTATCAAGACTCTTCTTTTTGCCTTTATCTTTATATACAATCATGCTTTTCTCTTGATTTTCACTCTGAGTACCATTAACTTTCTTTTATAAGTTTTTGTTGTTTAAAGATGCCTTGACATCTTCAAAAGTGATGATGTCTCGATCATATAACATGTGTCCACAAAGTTTTTGTACAACTAGGGCTCTAGCCTTATCATCGATTTTAACTACTAGGATTTGTCCTCATGCTCAAACATGAAAATAATCAAGAAATAAAAGTATAACGCAGCAAAAAAATAAAATAATCATTTAATCAAAGAAACAAAATCCCACAAGATCAATGTTTGTATTTTTCATATTAATTATGAACATTCATAAGTTTATGTCAAGCCCGGCTCTACAATATGTTTATTATGCCATTCTTACCTAAGAATGCATGTTTGCTTACTTGGGTACCTCAGAAATCGTTAAAGGATGGCAATGTACCAAATGGTACAATTAAGTTGAATTAAGCCTCGAACTAGTCCAAATAGAAATTTTAAGATGAAATTGAAAATTTTCAGATGAAATTGAGAATTTTAAAAGCCCAGAATGACTTAAAATGGTGATTCGGAGTTCGAGGACTAACTCAGAGTCAAATTGGAATTTTTATGACCCAGATGCATAATGGTTATTTTGCCACCCGAGGTTAAGATGTGAGTGTTGAATGAAATTTTTTACTAAGATTGATCATTTGGAGTATAATTTGAGTCTGAGAAGTGAAGAATTTTAATTCCAACATTTTTCCAAGGATAAGGGTAAAATAGTCATTTTGTCACTCTAATGGCAAAATTGTAATTTTACACCACCCAACACTTGTCCAGCACATGGATTTTACCCAATATTATCATGGATAATTGAGGAAATTTAAGTTGTGGAGAGAGATTGCTTAATGGGTAAGTATGACACATGGACCAATGGAATGGTGACACATGGCAAATTTGTGTCCATTTAATATTTTCCTTTATAAAGCCAATTTGAACTCTTCCACATTCATTCTTATGGCTGGCCATAGCAAGAACAAAGGAAGAAAAGAAGAACAAAAACCCTAGAGTGAAAATTCAAGAGCAAATTGTTGGATTTCAAGTAATCAAGCCATCAAAGGTGAAATTTCTTAACTCTAGCTTGTGATCTATCTTTCCTATGCATTATTTTGCATTTTTCATGGTTGAATCACAAGATATCATGAAAGATAGTATGCTGATCAAACCCTATGAGAGAGAACTTGATGATGATTTAGATAGATTTTTAAGATATATGGATGTTTTTAATTGTTTATGGTGTTAAGTGTAAGAATTAAGCTTGAAATTCACATATTCCTCATGAGTTCACCATTGGCCGAATCTTCCTTGTAAAGTGTTGATGGTGGATTTGATTTTATTTCAAGTGAATTGGTTAGGAAATGATGAATTATGATTAGAAAATCAAGTAGGAAAAATCATAGTGTTGATGCACTCACCATGGCCGAAATTCTCAAGAAGAAATGTGAGGATGATTTTGCCATATTTCAAGTTATTTAACTTGTGTTTGATGGTTTGGAGAATTAGAAGAAAAATGGAGTTAATTGGAGTTAAATTGGACATATTGGCCAATTAATCGAGTGATAGATCGAATTAGGCCAATACCGTTTTATTTAGGTACACAATTGAATTTGTGTAGAACACCGTGTTTAGACGATAATCCGAACAATTTGCATTCCATTTCATGCATTAGTATAGAGCCTGAATTGGTTTTATAACAATTTAGCAAAAATGTAGTAAATGGGTTATTGTGCACTATGTTTAGGTGGTGAGCTTTCTGGCAAAAGTAAAGAGATAGTACCCCAAGGATCAAGAATCGGAGTACTCAAAATTCGATTCCCATTACAGTGAGTAACTGTAAAACCCGACCCTATAAACACATGTTATGACATACATGCACTGAGTAGCATGTTATTATGCTAGGAAAGCACCTAAGAATAGACGAAACCCGGTATCATACCTAACGGTACACTTGAGTTGATTTAACCTAGAACTAGTTCAAATAGGAATTGTAGGATGAAATTTAATATTTTATAGTCCAGGAATGACTAAAAATGATTGTTCGGAGTTCGAGGGTTCATTTGGGGTAAAATTGAAAATTTTGATGTTTAGGGGCAAAATCGTTATTTTGCCACCTAAGATAATAATTTGATCATGGAGTGAAATTTTTGACCAAAATTAACTATTTGGAGTATAATTTAATGATAGGAAGTGAAAATTTTCAATTTCGGCAATTTTCAGAACATAGGGGCAAAACGGTAATTTTGTCATCTCGAGGTAAAAACCGTAATTTTCACCACGCAAAACTTGTCAAAATCATAGGATTTATTTATTTTTGGTATGAACAACTATGGTATGTTAAGTGGTGAAAAATTTAAGTTTAAAGGATGAAATTTTAAAAATGGGCCAATGGAAAAGTGACACATGGCACTTTTTAACTGTTTAATATTATTTTAATGAAAAATCAGCCCATTTAAACCCCATACTAAGTGCTGGCCAGCCATAAGGAAAGAACAAGAGAGAAAATAGAGAGGAAAGGAAGAAAAGAGAAAAACCAAAGAGAAACAAGAAAATTCAAAGGGGAATTCGTGTTTTTCGCTCGTTTACGCGTCTAACGGTAAGATTTTTTTACTTTAGCTTGATTTCTACCTTTCCTATGCCTTTGTTTCCATTTAGCATGCTTGAGGAGAGAGATCTAAAAGTGACATCAAGGGCTGGATGAATTTCAAGGGGGGAGAAATTGAAATTTTTAGGTTTTGATTTTTAGTTAAATTGATAGTTTTAGTTAGTTAAACGTGTTTAAAAATTAAATTGGGCAAGAAAGCATTAAATTTTCACAATACCCACCCTTGGCCGAATCTGCAATGAGGTGCAATGATGATGATCTGATTTTTATTCTAAGAGAAATGAAGAGAAAATGATGAAAAATGGTTAAATGTGATAGAAAAACAAAGTAGAAAATTTACCGAGTTAATGTCCCATTTTTAGCCGAATTTTTCAAGGAGGAAAGTGAACTGATTTTGGTGATTTTAGAAGGTTATTGGCTGATATTTAATGGTTAGAAATTTTGGAGAGAGAATGGGACGATTTAGACCTAAAATGGAGCACGTTAGCAATTTATCGCGTAAAGTGCCAAAAATAGGTTAATACCGCGTTTAAGCCGTTTTAGGCTATTGCATTTCATACCATGCATTAGTATAGGATTTAAGTCAATTATATAGTGATTTAGCATCAATGTGGTGAATTGGGTAAATTTTGCAATGTGTCTAGGAGGAGAGCCTTCCGGTAAAGGCAAGGAAGTCGTACCCGACCAACAGTGATTGGGGCACCTAGGAAGCATTTCATCTATACAAACGGTGAGTAAACCTATTATTATTGTAAATTATCTAGAGTTTGTTTTTAAATGCTCTTTATGTATTTTATGAAAGGAAAACGAGATTAAAACGAGATTTTTGATGTTTTAGAAATAAATGTGACAAATAAAAATATATTGTGTTGATTATGAAATTGAGTAATTGGAGGCTGCCAATTATTTTGAAATATATATTTTCCTATGAATGGCTTATGAAATATGAATATGTGGCTATATTTGATAAATTGCATTGGGAATTTATGTAAGCTGTTTTTACTATGCAGGCTGGGTAAATAAATAAAAGTCACGTTATACTGTCGAAATTTTATTAAAATTGGTAGGTTTAGTCACTGCAGTGACGGGTTTTTGTGGACTGCCTATTAGAAGGGCACGGTAAACCCGGTTACATAATTACTCCGGTTGTAGAGGCGAGGAGGGTAACTCCTGGGGTAGTATTAGAGTTCACTTCACGTCGAACCCCCACGTGAATGTGTAACTCGGCCAACGCCAAGGAACGGCTTGTTTTCAAAACTAGAATGTGTTTAACATGTAAATATCTTAACAACCTTGGAGGACTCGGTTAGATGCCTTGGCCAAGGTATCCCCAAGGACTAGATTTTGGCTTGAGCCATGTTTTTAATAAAGGTTATAAGCCTTGACAACTGTTTTGGTAAATTACAAATATTTTATGATTTAAGAAATAAATTGAAAACATTATGAAATGGTTTGTGATTTGTTGTTTGAACTTGCCTCCATTTTACTCGCCTTTAGATATTTATGATAATGTCTGTTTACTCATTGGGATTGCAAAACCTCACCCACCTCCTTTCCAAACATTTCAGACCTATGGTAGCTTGTAGATACCTTATTTTGTCGAGGATTCCAGTTGACATCTCTATCTCACAGGCAGTAGGTTACTATCACCAACACTTGGTGTAGTTGTGGGCCACTTGTCATTGTAATTATTATTGTACATTATAACTTTGTAAATTACAGTATGAATGAATTTATTTTGTTCTCATGCTACAAAATTTATTTATGTATAGTTCTATAAAAAATTGTTTTATAAGAAAATGAAATATATTACCAAATATTTTTATTTAGTCTAGTTTGCCAACTTTTCACTCTAAATGGATGATTTAGATTACAAAAATTTATTTTAAATCGGCAGTGGATATTTTATACCATACGTTGTATTTTTATCAGGTTTCAAAATTTTTTGGTAAAAATGACCAAAATACCCCTATGTGGCAAAAATTTTATTTTGATTGTTTTCGATCTAAAATAGTTTATATTTTCTTAAAACTTGATTTTTAACAACGATTTCTTACAGGAAAGGCAAGAAACTGATTCGTTAGCCTTGCGGGGTTCCGATTGGCATTCCGGATAATGAGTGTCAACCAGGACGTCGCGGCGGTTGTCATGGGCCCGAGGAAGGTTTCGGGTCGTGACAGTAACCTTATCATCATCTTGATTATCTGAAGTGAATTTTAATTCGTTTTGTGATTTTATGGAAAATGAGTTTAAATGGTAAATCTTTATGTTTTATAAGCAAAAATGTGATTAAATGAAATGATTTTATAAAATTGTCTGGAAATTGAATGATGGTTTCAAAAATGGAGTAATTGGAGACTAATTGTTGTGTTATAAATCATGGTTTGAATTGAATGGCTTATGATAATATTGGCATGAATGGTTGGATTTGGTAAATGTGCTGAAAAAGTATGAACTGTTGATTTGCCTTGAGAGGTTGTAAAATAAAATAATTGCCATGTCATGCTGTTGAATTTTATTGAATTGGTGGGTTATAAATTGGTCGCTACAGTGGACGAGTTCCGTGGACCAGCCTATTAGAGGGGCACGATAACCCTATTATATTCATACCTCAGTATGAGAGGCGCGGTTGGATAACTCCTGAGGTTAAAACTTTAGAGTTCACTTCACGCTGAACCACCACGTGAGGGTGAACTCAGCCAACTCCAAGGAACGGCTATGTTTTCAAAATAAAAACATGATTTATGCGTATATAACTTTTTAATAGCCTTGGCGGACTTCGTTGGGATAACCCTCGACCAAGCTATCCCTGATAACTGAGTATGAGAATGATTTTGGCACGAGCCAAACTTTTCAAGAAATCATAAGCCTCGTTGTTTATTTTGGTGAAATGAATCTATTTTATCTTATTAAAATGAGTTCGAAATGCTGAGAATCATTTTTATGCTAATCTATTTTATCTGTCTCCATTTACTCAGTTTTAGATATTTTAGATGGTATTTGTTTGCTCACTAGGATTATATAATCTCACCACCCTCTTTTCCACCCCTTTCAGGCTCAGGATAGTCGATAGATAGCTCATTTCGTTGAGGGCTACAGTTAGACTTGCATCCTCAAAAACTGTAGGTTTACTGCTTTCGATACTTTTGGTCGTTTGTGGGCCCATGTTTCACTATAAATTAAATCTTATGTTTTGGTTATCTGTATTATAGTATGTATGAATTTATTTAGCTTTTACGCTACAAAAATTATTTACCGGTAACTTTATAAATATTGTTTTATAAGAAAATAGAATATTTTATTGAATATTTTTATTATATTCAAATAGGTATAGTTTCACTTTAAATGAATGTTTTAGACATCTAAACTTATTTTTGATTATGAAATATGTGTTTTCCACTCGCATACTACATTTTTAGCTGGTTTCAAGATTTTTGAGGAAAAATGACCAAAATGCCCCTATGAGAAAACAATTATTTTTCTCCTGTTTTTGATTTGAAAATAGTTTATAATCTCTCAAAACATGATACTTAACAACTGTTGCTCACAGGGGAGGTGCGAAAACTGATATTAAAGTCTTGCGAGGTTTCGGTTGGCATTTCGGGCAATGAATGTCTATTGGGACGTCGTGGCGGTTGTCACGAGCTCAAGAGGAGTACCGGGTCGTGACAGTTTAAGTAGTACATACCTTGCTCTAGATATCATAATCAAGAGTCAATTAAATCCAAAAGGCTTGTGATAAAACAATAAACCTGAAAAGAGAATAAGACAGTTTGAAATCCTACAATCAAATTCTTTGCTTTTTCACCTTTAGGATTTGTCAAATGTTCAGCCACCCAAGTGTTTGGCCTCTACCAATAATCCACATAATGACTGAATAAGACCTTCTCAAAGGTAGGATTTTACTTATGTTAGCAAGTTTTGTTTGTAAAAAAAAAAGCTCAAAAGTTCTTGTCGAATCTTATTTTTATTAAATAAAGAAAATTATTTTTCTTTTCTTATTTTTATGAAATGGCTAAGAAATGGCTGAAAGCTTGAAATTTTGGTTGGCTAGCATATCATATGTATATAGCCAAATTAATTTGTAACCCTAGATACAACATTTGTTTTTTTATTCAATTAAATCCTTGTGAACTTAACTAATTTTCCATCTTTATTTTGGTCTATTTCAATTAAGTCCAACTTAATTGATTATCTTAATTTAATCTCAATCATGTCACTTAATGTGTGTGATCCATTAGGCTTTTATCATGTTGGCAATTAATATAAATCATAATCAAATATCAATTTGATAATTGATTTATATTTATATATCATAAGCGGTATCAAGCAACACATTATGACCATCCAAATGTTAAAGAGTCAATTAAAGAATTTGACAAAGCCCTTGAGTGATAAGTCTCTCAGTGCAATACGGTCCTTTTATCAAATATCCCAGATGTGTCTAAAGCATGGCTTGATGTCTACTTATAACATTCCATATTAGTTCTCATAATTTATGACTAACCTTATGGGTTTAGGAAACTAACTTCCCTCAAATTCATCATACTTTAGCCAAAGACTTTATAAAAGCTAATCAAGAATTAAGAACAAGTGAGAGACATTCCCTCATATCACTTGGGATGATAAATCCTTTCTTGACCACTCATCTACCTTCACTTGCTTCATGGCATACCTAAAAGAATCCTATTTAGGTATCTGGTCACCTCTAAACCTATAGAGGTGAAATCAAAGTATGTCATTCCCCATACATGATGACTTGGTGTCTTAAGTTCGAAGACTAGTTACACGACTATCACCTGAGAACATATTCCATAGACACCTTAGTGAAATGCCAAATGGAGTTCTCATAGTAAGTCATGTTCAGTAAACTTGTTCTCTAACAAGCACCCACATGCTATCCTTAAGTATCCCATATACTTTAATCTATGAGATTGATTACTTACTTCCCAAGCAAGGAGGCTTAACATGTACCAGTCTTTGAGCATTGTCAATGCCCTGTCTTGACAATACAATGACCAAGAACTATTTTAGGAACATGGCTTTGATGTAAAAAGATCTCATAATTGTAACAACTTTACAATTCTCTTGCAAGGCCTTTATTGTCACGACCCGATACTCCCTTCGAGCCCGTGACAACCGTCGCGATGTCTTGATAGACATTCATTACCTGGAATGTCAACCGAAACCTCGCAAGACTCTTGCATCAATTTTACGTCTCCCCTGTGAGCAACAGTTACTAAATATCATGTTTTAAAGGAATATAAACTATTTTTAAATCAAAACAAACAAAAAGTAATTTCTGCCACACAAGGGTATTTTAGTCATTTTTTCTTGAAAATTTTTGAAATCTGGTGAAAATACAGCATACGATTGAAAAATATACATTTCTTATCTAAAAATAATTTTTGTAATCCAAATCATCCATTTAAAATGAAATTATGGCTAATCAAACTAAATAATAATATTAAATAAAATATTTCATTTTCTTATAAAACAATATTCATAGAATCCTGCATAAACAATTTTTGTAGCGTAAGAGCAAAATAAATTCATATATATAATAGCACACTAAACCAGGTATACAAAAATATTCTACAATGACATGTGGGCCCCAATATAACCAAAAGTATACAAGACTGTAGACCTTCGATTTCTAAGGATGCAATTCTAAAAGCAACCCTCAACAAAATCAGCTGTCTACAGACTGTCTTGAGCCTGAAATGGGTAAAAAGAAGAGGGTGAGTTTTTATAAACCCAATGAGTAAGCAAAATTCATCTACAACATCTAAAGCCAAGTAATTGGAGACAGTTAAATCATCCCATCATAATATGATTCATAACATTTAAAACTCATTTCAATTCATATAAAACAATTACATTTCACCAAAATAATCAACAAGGCTTATGGTTTTCTTAAAAACTTGGCTTGTGCCAAAACTCGTACTCGATGACACCTTGGCCCGGGCATCCAACCGAGTCCGCCAAGGATGTTAAAACAACATATACCCATAAAACATGTTTTTACTTTTAACATATAGCCATTCCTTTGCGTTGACTGAGTTTCATCCTCACGTGGTGGTTCTGCGTGAAGTGAACTCTAAACTTACCTTAAGAGGTACCCTCCGTGCCTCTCGTACTAAGGTAAAATATAATGGGGTTTACCGTGCCCCTCTAATAGGCTGGTCCACGAAAACCCGCCCACTGCAGTAAGCTAATCAAATAACCCACCAATCAATAAAAAATTCGACAGCATGACATGGCTAATGTGATATTACCCAGCCTGTCAAGGTAAAACAAAACAATTCATATAATCCACAAACCACAAATCCAGCCATTCATGCCATCACATTGTCATAAGACATCAATACAAACCATATATATATATATAGATAACACAAGTATTTAGTCTCCACTTACTTAATTTCCAAAATCATCATTGCATTGCAAAACAATTTATAAATCTCATTCATTTAACCATCACTTAACTTATAAAACATAAAAATCTACGGTTTAAGTTCATTATTTTTTAAAATCATAAAAACGAATATAAACTACTTTAGATAGTTAAGATGATCATCTGATTACTCACCATAACGGGAGTTTGGAGTACTCCTATTCTTGGTCCTCGGGTACGATATCTTTACCCTTATTAGAGGGCTCACCACCAATACATAATACACGACACGTAATTCAATATATTTGTGCCAAACTGTTATAAAACTATTTCAAGCTCTATATGAATGTATGAAATTGAATGAGAATTATTCGAATAATCACTTAAAGACGATGTTCTACATGGGTTCAATTATGATCGGATTGAATTTGTATTCGACCTAACTCAAACTATACACTGTTGAATTAACCAAAACATCCTATTCAACTTCAAATATATTCATTACACTTCCAATATTCCAAATACACCAAAGTACCTCAATGAGCTTGATTGTGACTTAATTTATCATAACCGAAATTCATTTCGATTCCGAACTAACGTGCTAATCAGTGTTAACACAGTCCAATAAATCCATCTACATCATTAGGAATCAAATCTAAGTCCATTTACTCTAATTTTCTCATTATTGTTCAAGTCGCTTACTAAAGAAACTATACTTTTCGATAACAGTTTTCAATATCCGATACCATAAATCATCAATTACGAGCTAAATAACATGAAATACAACAAAATCCATCATCAACATGTCTTCTATAAAATTTGGCCAAAGAGGGTTGTTGAAGGGCATGTGATTTTCTTGCTTGTTTTTCATGCCAAACATCATCAAACAACTAAAAACACTAAGATAGTATGAAATCTAGCAAAATCCATCATCAAAACCTCTCTCCCTATGTTCGGTCAGCAAGTATTTCCTCATGGAAACTTGTGTTTCATCCATAGAAAATGAAAAAGAAAGCATGGGAAAGGTAGATCTTAAGCTAAAATTGAAAAATCTTACCTTTGATTGCTTTGTTCGTTGAAATTCAACAAATTTCTCTTGAATTTTCCTCTCTAGGGTTTGTTTCTATTCTTTTCTCTTTGTTCTTTGCTTTGGCTGGCCATGAAGAGTGAAATGGGAGAGTTTATAAAGGAAATTATAAAAATATTAAAGCTTGACATGTGTCACCATGTGATTGGTCCATGGTTAAAACTTAACAATTAAGCATTTTCTCACCACCACATGTAATCTCTTAATTATCCAAAGTATAAAATAATAATAGTTAAAATTCATGGGCTTGACAAGTGTTATGGTGGTGTAAAATTCCAAAAATTCTAATTACGTCCTCGTGGACACATAAAATGACTATTTTGCCCTTATGTTCGAAAAAATGTCAGAATTAAAATTTTTCATTTCTCAAATTCAAATCATGCTCCAATTAGTCAAACTTGGTCAAAAATTTCGTCCAACGTTCCCATTTTGCCCTCGAGTGGCAAAATGACCATTTTGCCCCTATGTTATAAAAATTCCTAATTTGACTCCAAATTAATCCTCGAACTCCGAATCACCATATTAAGAATTCTAAGGTTCAATAACTGTCAAATATATCCTAAAATCTCTATTCAAACTAGTTCGAGGTTTTAATCGACTTAATTGTACCACTAGGTATGATACCGACTTTTTAACGATTCTTCGAGGCATCCAAGTATACAGACATGCTATCAAGTACATGAATGACATGGTAAGTATATTATAGAGTTGGGCTTGACATTTATGTTCCATGGGCTTCATCCAATTAGTACTTAATAACTCTTTATTATTGCACTAATATGAAGGAAAATCCAATTGACTCTAAGGCATATACCAACATTAGCATCAAAATTCATTAAATCAAGAATAATTTTGTTAAATTTATCAATGAGGGTATTAACAAATGTGTATTAATGCATCTTGAGAGTATACGATCGTTGCTTCTTATAATGTCGATTCTTCAAGGACTTGGTCATATAAATGCTCTTGAGTTTAAACCACACAAAAATAGTAGGTTCTTCACCTAAAATTCTCTTAACACCTCATCACATAACACTAGTAGAATAGCACTATGTGTTCTGTCCTTAAGGCTTTTTTGTCACCATTGGGTAGATCTAAGGGACGATGGTCTCTTCCCTTTGTGCCTTCAACAATCTTTGTTGCACTAGTAGTGCAATGCATTTTAACATGTCATAGGCTAAAATTATTTCTTCCATTAAAGTTCTCAATCTCGCACTTGGAAGATTTAGTTGCCATTACGAGATTCAAATTAACTCAAAACCTTAAAGCTTTGGTATCAATTTGTTCTGATAGTAGAGGAATAATTTAAAAAATTCACCCAAGATCTTACAAAATCAATAAAATAAAGAAAAAATGAAAGACATCAAACATATTCACAAAAATACAAGAAATTTATGTGGCTCAATTTTTTGTGACCTATTCGCTAGCATGGTGACAGAGAAAGATTCATCAAGAAAAAAAATGAAGAGATTATAAGATAAATCTCAAACTCACAACTCTTGTCTCACTTTCAGCTGAATCTCTTCTCTTATATCTAGGTGTTCACTAAACTCTCTCTTGGTTTAATGATATTCTTTAACCATATCAACTTTTTATAGGACCAAGTACAAGAATTTTATTCTAGTCTAATTAAGATTCAATATCATAGTTTGATTAGAAATTAAGACTGTCTCCCCAAAATATTTTAGTCTAATTAGATTTGAAGTATCATAATCTAATTGGAATTCAAGATTATTTCAACAATTTTCTTTAAAGGAAATTAAGACGACATTATTTTGTCAATATTTACGGAATATAAATTCCAATTGTTTAGGTTAAAATTGCAGTTAATTTGTTAGAATAGAATGAAATTGCTTGGTTCGTCAAGCAAAAATAAAAAATTTAAAAAAAAAAAGCCATTGAGAAATGACTTAATTTGGATTCATGGTCCCCGTGAATCTTATCCCCAACCAACACTGACTGTCCTACTTCAATTATGAAGTCGTGCTTTCACATTTCATTGGTCTTAATTTATATATACATTTGCCTCCATCATTTTTCTCCGTTTTGTTGGCGTTTAGTATTAAAATAATCAAACAATTCAAGCTTTCCACGCTTAATTATAACCTTTATCATCCTACTATTTGAGTACCTATCACAACTAATGAATGTAGACTCTCTTTGATTCTATTTTTTTAATATGTAAATTAATATATTTTTTTTAATTAGGGAAAGGGGATTCGGATCATATTTTTTAGATAATAAATCATATACCAACCAATGAGTCAAATGCTTGAATACATGCAAATTAACACTTGAAAACATAAATATTAAAAAATTCTAACACATGATTTCTCATCATATCGGATTTGAATGTTTTGTGTGATCCTAATGCTTATTAATTGGCATCTATTTATAAGTACTCAATGGATGTCCAATTAAAAACTCACTCATGCTACAACAAACTAAATTTGGATTCTATCTAGCGTTGCTGTTAGGTTGGATTTCTGATGTGATATTAAAGTTTGTTCTTGTTAAGTCAGCAGGCTCATTGGTTTCAGTCAATAATATTAGGTCCACACATGAGTGAGAAAGAGTGTTGAATGCTATATTTCACATCACTTAGCTTGAGTTCCTTGCCTCTATAATCAATTGATTTAGATAGGATAACTATCAATTGGCTTTGTTAAAAAAAGAGCCAAAAACCTGTAACTTCACGTGCCCATCCTTGCCTCCCATTGAATCAATTATATCAAAAGTTGAAGATTCATCAAGAAAAAAATCTATAAGATCAATCTCATACACATAATCCTAGTCCCTCTTACAGTCAAATCTCTTCTCCTAGATCTAAACGCCAGCTAAAATCTCTCTTGGTTTAATGATGTTTTTAAACCCATAGAGTTTTTTTATAAGACGAAGTATAAGAGTCTTACTCTGGTAGGCTAGTTAATGCACATGCTATGCATACATGAATGGTCTTAACAATTATTGAAAGGACTCGAAAAGTATTAAGGGAAAAGGATTTATTTTCTTTAAAAAAAATAATATATTATTATAATAGGAATACAGATTCCAATAGTTTCAGTTAAAACTACAATTAATTTGATCGAATAAAATAAAATTGCTTGCTTATCAAGCTTGGTAAAGCAATAAACAAAAGAAAAGAAAAATAAACTAAAATAATTAAGAAATGACTTGATTGGGACTCATGGTCCGTGAACCTTATCCCCAGAAATGACTTAATAAATCAATTATGAAGTTATGCTTTTGCATTCTATTGGACTTAACTAATATATTATATATACATCTACTTAGGTTATTAAGCAGCTATGTTTTCACTGTTTTGCTGGTGTTTAGTATGAAAATAATGAAATAATGCAAGCTTTCCACGCCTTATTATAGCCTTTATATCAAACCCATCTTATCTTATTTTCATAAGAAAAATGATTTAAATTGGTAGGGAGTGGGTCTCATAATCTCATGTCAATTTAGTGATCTTAAATTTTCATTGCTAATGAAATAAATAGCCAAAACGTAGTTATTGATTTTTAGATAAATATGAACAACATATATACTAAAATATATCAATTAGAATAAATAGACAAGTGCTTACATAGGATACTTATTTCTTTCTATTTTTCTTAAGTTGGCTGTCTTTTTTGATATTATTGGATTTTGTATATGATTTTTCCCTTCTTAATTATATGTTCTCTCTTTCTTTCTCAATTCCTCGCGTTCACTTCCCCTTTTTTTCCAATAGATGGAAATTCTCATTATCTTTTTATTTATGTTTTCCTTATTTAACCACAACTCCCTAACAAACACAAATCTTATAAATGTTGCCACTATTTAATTTACTAGAAGAATGGTCCTTGCGTTGCCATGAGATATTAATTTTTTAAGATATTTTTAAATAATAATATATATGAATATGTCAATTTTATTTAAAAATATATTTAAATATTTAAAAAATAATTTATTGAATTATTTTACTAAAAAGTTTTGCATTTTTTTTATTGGTATTTGCACTTTAAGTTCAAAGAGGAAGTAAAGTTTGTCTCGTGGAAAATCAGTCGTGTAACTGTTGAAGGGCAATAAATGATAGCAAAGAGATTGTAGTTGTGTTAGAAGCATTGTCCGAGCATCCTTCATTTGTTGAAGGACTCTTGTGTTAGTAGCAAGAGAGATACAAAAAGAAACAGTAACATTAAAAAATTAAACATTAGTCAAAATATTAATAGATACAAAATAGCGTATAAAATGTAAAGAAACAGTAACATTTATAGTATTTAAAATATATAACAACACTCAATTAATGGAGGTAGAAAAAGTGTTTCTTTTCTAATATATAGTGGGTTGCCCATGCTTTGCCACAGGGGAAATACATACCTCCGTATTCATCCTGATTACTCCCGAAATATTCTTTAGCCTCAGCTGCTACACCATTCACAAAGTCAATCCTGTTGGTCTCAAATGGCAACAGTCTCTTGATGTCCATTGTCAAAAGCTTTTTTCCTTCCTTTATCTTCCTAACCAGCTCCTCTAGGAAAGGGATGGGCTCCAATTTGTACTGCAACATCTCATCCTTCTTTGTCTAAATCAAAAGAATGAAGATGAAATTTCCACATAAAGGTCACAACTAAATGCCCTTGAGCATGATTCTTGCATAACAATGACATATTTCTACTGTAGGAAGGACGAAGGATATTGACTATATCAATTTCTTTTTATTTTTTATTTTTATTCTCATTTTTACTTTATTTTACTTTATTCTTGCTTATGTTTATTGGTAGTCCATATTTAACAAATCATATAAATAGGCTTCAAAAGATCCTAAACTTGTTTGGGCTTGTCTTGGCTTGTAAATGATGCCAAGCCTTTAACTAAATGGTCAGTGAGACCTAGAAGTCAGGCCCAATAATGAGTCTGTTAACTAAAACAGGTGCAATTAAGTTTAATTAGGAGCATATCGTCACTTTTGCTTAAGTTGACCTCAGACTATGCTGCAGTAATTGGAGCATATCATCAGCTACAAAACTCCGATCAATACAATTCTTGGACTTATAAAAAGATAAGAAGAGGAACTACAACTTTGATGTTCAGGACTTCATCCAGTTCAAAAGGGATCATGGGCAATAACTTAGGTGCCTTGGCACTAGACATCTCAATGCTTGAAAAGGCCAAGGATAGAACATTAGACACCTAGGTACTAGCCATTCGGCGCCTAACACCGACACATGAATTTGCACATTATTGGCCATTCTATGTTACATCAAATTGCCAATAGAAAAGGTAAAAATACAATTTTTTTTGTCTTAAAAAAGGAAGAGGATTCAGACACAAATTTGGAAAAAAAGAGGCCGAATCCAAAAAGGAAAAAAAAGTGAAATCAAGAGATTGAAGGATAAACAAGCTGCTCTAAAGAATTTTTCACTCTAGATTTGATTTTCTCTCTCTCTATTTGTAGAAATGCTTCATTTTACTGATATTTTTGTTTGTATTTTAAATATGTTGAGTTAGAACTCTTAATCTAGGGTTATGGTGGATTTTAATATGTAGCTTGGATATTGTGTTGGTTTATTACTTATTTTTAATGGAAACATGGATGTTTACTTATATCTAAATTTATTACCCATTTATTTGCTTGATCAACATTAAATGTGTTTAGGTATTTAGATGATACTTGAAAGAGTTAGTCTAAATTAAACCTTGATTTGGCTAATATGTGTTCACTACACTTAGAAATGAATTTAAGTGTTTTGATGTGCAATTAGGGTAGACATACACCTAATTGCCGTATATAGTCAAATTTTAGAACCTTGGATTAAATAACTTAATTTAGTTATTTCCTATAAACATATAGCGATTCAATTAAATTAGGCAACTGTGTAATATCTCGACAGAGAATTACACATACTTTAGAATTCTAGATTAGCATCAATTTCCATTAAGATTAAGTAATTAAGCAAACACAATTCCAAGTGAAATATTAAAGGATACCATAATCCTAGACTATTAAACCATTACTTCCACCTCAATTTGTTATTTACACTTCTTAGATTAGAATTAGTTAATTAGATTACTTTTTAATCATTTCTCAAAATTTGGTGCTTGGATAAAATTAGCTTGTTTTAATTTTAGTAATTAGCAACAAGTAATAAACCAACTCCTCGAGGGACCGTGTCACAGCCCAAAACCCGAGCCATGACCGACGCATGGGCCCAATGGGCACAACCCGCTAAGCCCAAGCAAGCCTCTTTATGAAATCTTGTTCATCATTTCATTACGTCACCATTACTAAACCACAAATCTTGATCCTCAACTATGCGTATTTCAATAACATACATGGCAACTAAATATTTATATTTGTATTAACCCAAAATATTGTCATTCATTCATTGCCATCTCATAATGGCGTCATCAATCCAAATATATATCTATTGTTTGTAACTTAAATCTTAACGATTTACATCGAGTATATATATATATATACATACAAAAGACTTCTGACGACCAGCGGAGTGACCTTGAGTGAGGGTACAGCTATTGAATGCCAAAATACCTACCAAAGAGTGAATGCACATGAACGCCTCAATTTAGGTCCCAACTGCCTCTGAGTCTGAAAACATGAAGTTTAAAAGAGTGAGTATAAACCCAGTGAGTAAACATAAGAAGGGAATAAGAAAACGATAAGGAAAATTTTAGAAAACATGATGCACTTATAGTAAAAACAATGCAATTTAGTTTAAATTCTTGTTAAAACCCCTCATTTCAAACTTTGAGCATTTAATCCTTTAGTGTTGAAGGATCCATGATCAACCATGAAGTTGGAAAGGGTGAGAACTACAGCAGAATCCAAGCAAGACGAGCATAACAGCATAATAGAGGGTTTCTCGCTGCAGTAAAATTCAGACAAAGAAATTTTTTTGAACCTCCCAAGAGTTTCTTGTTGCAGCGAGAATGCATTCTCGCTGCAACGAAATTCCGAGCACAGATTAAGTAAACCACCCGAGACTTTCTCACTACAGCGAGAATCAGGGCTGGTGAACTTAAAGGGGGTTTTGCTGCATTGAAAATCAGTTCTGTTGCAACGAAAAACAATTTGAAATTAGTTAGCAATTTCCAACACTTAACAATCAATACAATCACATCTTATTTCCTTATCCTTTCTATAGCATATATAAACAGTTTTATAGCATGTATGATCATCTCTATAGCATATATGTATAAGCATACATACACCCACCGGTCATCAGCTCATGTGCACTCCCACACCGCACATAGTTGGAATCATCCTATGCACTCCCACACCACACAGCAAACATATGTACAACCACCGGTCATCAGCTTATGTGCACTTCCACACTGCACATAGCTAGAATCACACCACATCACCACCGACATGTGCCCTTCCACACCACACACACTCGGTTATAATTACCACACAATATTGCTTATCAATACATATCATATATATATATATATATATATATATATATATATATATATCAACATAACATAGGTGCACACAGATTCATCACAATCATATTCCACAACGCAAAAACATTTCCTCAAGGGCTTTTTCACATGCATATTTTAGAAAAAAAGATCAATCAAATATTTCAAGCGATTCAATCAAGTTTGTATGCACTTATCCTCAATACATTTTAATGCAAGTTCACTCACTATTTTTGTTGATGCTCTGATCGACTCTAATTGCGTCTAATGCTCCAGATGGAGATGTGGGGCCTCGTTGGAACGTATCACACACAATAGCATCACACCAACCCAAATTGGCGTTAATAAAATTCTAAAAGTCATTTCCTAAATCAAGTTCTACTAGTTCTTCTTAACTAGCTTCCAATTACCATTAAATGGCTATTTATTTACTCTACTCTAATCACACTAAAAATATATATAAACAACCTCAACAATAAAACACTCACAATCTAATTATTAACCATTATCAACAACTTAAAAATCAACCCTAATTCATTACTCACCTTGGTGGATTTTGTAATTTGAATTCCTTTCCAAGAGTTTTCAAGCTATTATGGAATATCTCTCTCTCTCTCTCTCTAAAATGTCCAACTACTGAGAGAGAGTATTGAGGAAAGACTTTTGAGGGTTCTTGAGGTGTAGAAGTAAAAGAATATGAAAAACCCTATGACAAGGTGTATAAAAGCATGAGAAATGGAGTTATGCAAAGGGGAATAATGCAAATAGTCTTAGGGATACAATGAAACCAATGTCTAACTTCGTCTTGCACTTTACGAGAGTAGACCGCTAGATACACCTAAGAGTTTGCAAAGTTGTTCAACCTTAAAGCCTACTTCCTGCAACAAATAGATTATAAAGAATTTGGTCGCTTTTGTAGTTGATGGGCACTTAAATGTTTATGTTAATAGAACACAACACTTTTCTTGCTCTTGATTTTCCTGCTCTTGTTTTGTTTTTGATTTGATGTGTCAAAATGGTTGGCAACAAGCCCTTTATATAGGCTTGCAAATGTCTCTTCTTCAAGGACACAACCCTTTCATCAATGCACCATTTTGTCTAAAAGACATCTTTACATTTTGCAAGAAACAACTTTTGGATAAAGGTATTGTTTCAATAATCATTTTATGAAAAGATAACTATTCATTCCATAAAACATAATCTTTGAGTTACAATTTGAAACAATAACTTTTCATATTTAAACTTTTGAGCTATGGTGTTTTTCCAATTTGTCTCATAATTTTTGGATGTAATTTTACCAAGAGACATAACCATTCACATGAAAGCCTACCAACAATCCAATAGTCACACTATGTCACTTTATGTGACATAACCTTTGAGTTAAGATAGCTTTTCATTATGTAACATAACATTTTATTTTGAAAATACACCAACAATCCCCCACCATTTTGAATTCCTTTCCAAGAGTTTTCAAGCTATTATGGAATATCTCTCTCTCTCTCTCTCTAAAATGTCCAACTACTGAGAGAGAGTATTGAGGAAAGACTTTTGAGGGTTCTTGAGGTGTAGAAGTAAAAGAATATGAAAAACCCTATGACAAGGTGTATAAAAGCATGAGAAATGGAGTTCATTTTGGGAAAGTTATAAAGGTTTCAAGGGAGGCTTCCATGGAAGGTGAAAAACGTGAAATGGAGAGAAGGGATGGGAAGAAGAAGAAGAAGAAGCTGCTGAAAGTTAGAAAAAGCTGCTGGAAGTTAGATATTTATGCTTGAAGTTGATTAAAGTTCCATTTATTTACAAAAATGCCATTCAATAGTTGACTTTGCCTCTTTTCTTTCTTTTGGTTCAACTTTTTGCTCCTTTGATACTGAGACAAAGTCCATAATAGTCTAGAAGTACTCGAGTTCACGAAAACTTAAAAATTTAGTCCTAATATGCAAAATGACCATTTTGCCCTATTGTGAAAATATCATTATTTCTATTTTCTTTATTTATTTTATTATTATATATATCATTCATGTATTCCTTAGGCCTACTTAGGCCTTAATAATATTAGAAAACCCACTTCTAGAAGCTCACTATGAAAAATGACGAAATTACCCCTAGTCCATGTTATCGCATCTACTTTTAGTTACGTGTCTACAGAGGTCAAGGTTTCATAGACAGACAAACTCAACTTATCACTGTATTACTAGTTACAATCATGTACATTTGCACGTTGTCTTTGCTTGTATTATGCATTTAATTTTGAACACATTTCACATCACACAAACAAAGCACACAACAACAATCTCCATAACAAAAGACTAGCACCGGTTGGCAACTTTGCGTTGAAAGTGAATATGAGTAAGGCCTATGACAAAGTAAAGTGGCCTTTTGCCCATGATATTTTGATGAAGATGAGATTTTCAGAAAAGTTTGTTGACATGATTATGCAGTGCATTACCACAATCACTTATTTGGTTCTTGTTAATGGTGCCCCTTGAAGCATAATTGTGCCTACAAGAAAATTAAGGCAAAGTGATCCTTTATCCTCTTCTCTACTTGTTATTATTACTGAAGCCCTTTCTTGTTTGTTAAATGCAGCAACTGTTAGCAGAAATATTTCTGGATTGAAGATTAATAGAGGTGGCCCAACTTTGACTCACTTGTTATTCGCTAATAATAGTATGATCTTTGGTAAAATGAAGTTACAAGAAGTGCGAGCTTTGAGAAATGTATTTTTAGAGTATGAGTTGGCGTCAAGCTAACAAATAAATTATGATAAATATGCTTTTTTGTTCAGCCAGAGTACAAGTGAGGAAGATATAGAAACAGTCAGTCAACTGTTAGAAGTGAGAAAAGATTAATGGGGGATAAGTATCTTGGTATGCCCCTTATATGTGAAGGGTCCAAAAAGTAAATATTTAAGTATGTTAAAGAGAAAGTTCTTAAGAGAATCTCCAATTGGAAGAACAAGATGCTTTCGATTGCTGGTCGAAAGGTGCTCATTAAAGCAGTGGTATAGTCTATTCCCAATAATGTGATAAGCTACTTTAAACTGCCTGATGGACTACGTAGGGAAATTGATTTGGTTGTGGCTAAATTTTGGTGAGAGTGTGATAAAAATTCCAAGACTCATTGGAAGAATTGGATGTCCATGTGCTTATCGAAACACTTTGGAGGTATGGGATTCCGAGATACCAAATTTTTTAATTTGACTATGTTGACTAAAAAAAAGGGTGGTGTCTTTAGATGGAGATTGACACAATGTTCGTGCAAATGGGCTTAGATGGAATTTAAGAACCGACAAAATTGACTTCAATGCGAGCCTTTCAATAGACGTTATCTTTAAAATTTATTTCGCCCCCACCACTCGGTATGCAAAGGGGAATAATGCAAATAGTCTTAGGGATACAATGAAACCAATGTCTAACTTCGTCTTGCACTTTACGAGAGTAGACCGCTAGATACACCTAAGAGTTTGCAAAGTTGTTCAACCTTAAAGCCTACTTCCTGCAACAAATAGATTATAAAGAATTTGGTCGCTTTTGGAGTTGATGGGCACTTAAATGTTTATGTTAATAGAACACAACACTTTTCTTGCTCTTGATTTTCCTGCTCTTGTTTTGTTTTTGATTTGATGTGTCAAAATGGTTGGCAACAAGCCCTTTATATAGGCTTGCAAATGTCTCTTCTTCAAGGACACAACCCTTTCATCAATGCACCATTTTGTCTAAAAGACATCTTTACATTTTGCAAGAAACAACTTTTGGATAAAGGTATTGTTTCAATAATCATTTTATGAAAAGACAACTATTCATTTCATAAAACATAATCTTTGAGTTACAATTTGAAACAATAACTTTTCATATTTAAACTTTTGAGCTATGGTGTTTTTCCAATTTGTCTCATAATTTTTGGATGTAATTTTACCAAGAGACATAACCATTCACATGAAAGCCTACCAACAATCCAATAGTCACACTATGTCACTTTATGTGACATAACCTTTGAGTTAAGATAGCTTTTCATTATGTAACATAACATTTTATTTTGAAAATACACCAACAATCCCCCACCATTTTGAAAATTTCCAAATACCAACAACTTTAGGAACCTTGTGCATAAATGAAGGTATCCCGCAAATTTGAACCTTCACTTAATGAGTGTGGTTGGTTCTAGTCTGAATTGAATTGTTGACCAAGCATTGAACCATCGATTCTTCATTTAACTAGTCGGGCCACTAAACACACACAAGCTTCCTTGTTCACTTTGTATCTAGTTTTGCCAACACGTTTTATGGCCCTGTGTTTTGCATCCATTCATGAGTGTTGTTAGAGTCAAGCCTTTAGCTTTTAAAAACAGCCACACTTCCACTCACATAGGTAGCTCCCATCAAAAGTACTCCGTAATTATAGTATTTCAACATATATATGTTATAGGTCTATTAAGAACTTATTTTACACATTACAGGAATCAAGCACTATACACCTTGGGATGAAAAATATAAATTAGTGCTTGCAATCATCCATGTGGTAGAATGGTCAGTACGCAAGACTTGCAGGTTAGCCACAAGCATCGATGTGAGCTCCCACCATTGGAGATTTAGTTGATAGGCTTGAGACCTATCCCTCTTGAAGTCTTTATTACCAAGTCTTTTTTTAAACCTTTAGTAAATGAATCCGCTAAATTTTCATAAGACCTCACATAACTTATAGTGACTATACTATCACTAATTCTTTGTCTTACAATGCTATGTCGAAGTTCAATATATCAACTCTTTCCATTGTATGCTTGATTATGTGCCTTTGATACAGTTGCTTCATTGTCACAATGTATCAAGATTGGTGCCATTAGTTTAGGCCACAACGAAATTTCATGGAGTAAATCTCTCAACCATTCCGCTTCTTGGGTGGTAGATGCTAAAGCTATAAATTTAGCTGCCATGGTGGAGTCTGCTTGATAAGATTGTTTCTTAGAACCCCAAGAAATAGCACCCCCACTAATTGTAAAAATCCAACCAGTCGTGGAAGTTTGATTTGTTCTATTTGAGTTCCATCTAGCATGTATACCCTTTTAAAACTAAAGGAAAACCTGAATAACAAATCCCATAATTCATTATACTCTTGAAATATCTTAGAACTCTATGAACAACATACCAATGTTCTTTACTTGGATTACTTGTAAATCAACTTAGCATCCGACAATATTCGGCCTTGTACAGACTATAGCATTCATTAATCATCCAATCACCTTTGCATATTCATTTTGTGCCATTGGCTTGTCTTTGTTAGGTACTAGCCTTAGATTAGTATCATAAGGCGTAGACATTGGCATACAATCTGACTTACCATACTTCATTACAATCTTTCAAATGTAATGAGATTAAAATAATGTTATGTCATTATTGTCTTTCATTATTTTTATGCCAAGAATAACATCTGTCACACCCATATTTTTCATGTCAAAATTCTTTGACAATAACCTTTTTGTGTCTCCCATTGGTTCCAAAATTGGTACCAAAGATTAATATGTCATCCATATATACACAAATGATGACACTTGGAACTTACTATAAACACATTTATCATATTGATAGATCTTGTAGCCATTAGCTAGCACAACTTTATCAAACTTTGATGCCATTGTTTAAGTGCTTGTTCTAATCCATACAAGGACTTTACAAGCTTGCACACATTCCCTTTTTTCTCAATTGACATCATTGTACCTTAATGTACAATCGGAATGTCAAATTAACACATCAAAGTATATGTTCTTGCACCTTTATTGCACAATAGGAATGCCATATCAACAATATTGAATATCTATATTACACTATTATGCCTTTGATAATAAAATGTGAATGCACCATATATCAAGAGGTTAAATTTACATATTGGCACCATTATACCTTTATGTATAATAGGAATGCCACATGCCCACTTATCACATGGACCTTGATGGTATTTGCATATTGGCATTATTATACCTTAATGTATAATAGGAATGTCACATGTCCACCTATCACATGAACCTTGATGGTATTTACATATTGGCATCATTATACCTTAATGTATAATAGGAATGCAGCATACCCATGCCTTGTGTCTTTCATCACATGGACCTTCATCAACTCAAGATGGTTTACTATAGGATTTTTATCTTTCACATTTTGTTTGTGACTACATCCTAGTTGCAACAATCATCTTTTGTTCAAAGATGATTACCAAGGTCCTCAAGAGTTATCTTCTCTTTCTTATACTTTAAAGTTTTCTTAGTGTCTCTCCATAATGAGAGAAGTATGTCAATTATAAAAGAAACAAGAATGACCTCATCCATATCAAGATCATATATGAATATAACAAAATCTTTTTTCCCAACCAATATACATTTTCCATGCATATGAAATACAATATCATGCATATCAAGTAAGGAAAGAAAACTTATCTTGTTATCCGATAAGGAAATATTTTGTCACATTCTTTGTCACCATCAAATCAATCCATCTTTTGCCAATGAATAAAGTTTCCTCCTTTAAAGCGATCTAGCTTGACGATGTTGGTGTATCACTTTTAAGAAAGCCATTGAATTCCAGCACCACGAAAAATAAGTCTTAAAATTGTTGGTGCAAATGGGGTTTAGATGGAATTTAAGAACCAGCAAAATTGACTTCAAGGCGAGCCTTTCAATAGACGTTTTCTTTAAAACTTATTACGCCCCCACCACTCGGTATGCAAAAGGGAATAATGCTAATAGTCTTAGGGATATAATGAAGCTAACGTCTAACTTCGTATTGTACTTTATGAGAGTAGATCGCTAAATACACCCGAGGGTTTGCAAAGTTGTTCAGCCTTAGAGCCAACTTCTACAGCAAGTAGATTATAAGGAATTTGGACGCTTTTGTAGTTGATGGGCACTTAAGTGTTTATGTTAATAGAACACAACACTTTTCTTACTCTTGAGTTTTCTGCTCTTGTTTTGTTTTTGATTTGATGTGTCAAAATGGTTGGTAACAAGCCCTTTATATAAGCTTGCAAGTGTCACTTCTTCAAAGACACAACCCTTTCATCAAGGCATCATTTTGTCTAAAAGGTATCTTTACATTTTGTAAGACACAACTTTTGGATAAAGGTATTATTTCAATAATCATCTTATGAAAGAATAACTATTCATTCCATAAAACATAATCTTTGAGTTATAATTTGAAACAATAACTTTTCATATTTAAACTTTTGAGCTATGGTGTTTTTCCAATTTACCTCATAACTTTTGAATGTAATTTTACCAAGAGACATAATCATTCACATGAAAACTTGCCTACAATCCAATAGTCATACTATGTCACTTTATATGACATAACCTTCAAGCTAAGATAGTTTTTCATTATGTGATATAACCTTTGAGCTAAAATAGCTTTTCATTATGTGACATAACTTTTGATTTTGAAAATACACCAACACACAATATCTTTTAAGATTTTAAAAGCACGATAGTTTCTCCATGAGAGTTTCTTGGAGGCATCTACTTGCTCCAATCCAAGTTATATGTGGCGCAGTATTAAAGATAGTCAAGATTTAATTCGAAAAGGTTCCTATTGGAGGGTTGGTTATGGGAAGAAAGTTTTGGATAAGATGGACAATTAGGTTCCTTATAACACCCCTAGAAAGGTGATTACATGTGCAGTAGTGATGGCAGATTCAACTAAAGTGGCTCAGTTTGTCCATCATGACCGAATGGAATGGGACGTTGATAAGGTAAATTCCTGTTTCCCTCCTTACGAGTCATCTTTAATTTGTTCATTGACATTAAGTTATCGTAGGTCTGAAGATCGACTTGTGTGGTTTACTAGCAAAACTGGTGGTTATGAAGTTAAGTTGGGTTATAAGTTGTTATGCATGTTAGATGGTAATACTGGTACTTCTGCTAGTTCAAATGATGATGCTTTTAAGGTGTGGAAAAAGATATGGAATCTACATATTCCTAGGAAAATCTTAGTCTTTATATGGAGAATATTTCACAGTTGTTTACCTACGAGGGTTGCGTTGGCTAAGAGAAAGGTTGCCATTGATACCATTTGTCCGTTATGTTCACAAACTGTTGAGACAAATTTGCATGTTTTTTGGGAATGTACTTTTACAAGAGCTGTTTGGTTGAGTACCAAATGGGGTTTTAGAAATGTGGTGCCGTATTTATTCCAAGATAAGAGAATGGTGCCATGTTTTGTTGCAGCAAGTCAAGCAAACAGAGATGAAGGAGATATGCTGCGTCTTATGGGCAGAACGGAGAAATCGGAATGAATTTATATTTCAGAATTAATAAAGGGTCTGATGCATGGCAGGTTGCACAATTGGGAATGGATATGTGCGCTCAATATCAAATAGCCAACTCTGGCGGGGAATCGGTCTCAAGACCATGGGTGGAGGAAAATGTGAGCTGGACATTACCATCAGGATATAAATTAAATGTTGATGCTGCGTTAATTGAGGAGAACGGCGGTTTTATTGTTCGGGATGTCACTGGGAAACTGGTTTTAGCGGGAGCTACAAATTTGGGTGCAGTCAAAGGTGCGACTGAAGCAGACTTGAGGGCTGTTTTTATGGGCTTTGAAAGGAGGAAATTCATATTGATGAGGCTGAGGCGGACCGCTTGCAAATGATTGGCTGGGTAAAGAGCAAGAATTTCCATTGTATAATGGGGCACCTAGTCGGAGACTGCTCCGACATCCTAAGGCAGTTAAACTGGAATGTGGTTTTATAATTTATATGAGCAAAGCATCAATTATAGCAGTTTTTTTTTTTTTTTTTGAAAAAGAGAGTATCGAATTTAATTCTTTACCAAATATGGAAAATTAGAAATTGATTTTGTGAAGGACAATAATTTTGTTGAAAATAACCTCCTCAAAGAAGAAAAAAAACATTCTCTGAACTCTAGATATCACTAAAAATTATATATTCCGATGTTTGGAATACAATGAAAAATTTTATCAAGATTTACAAACCTTCAAAATTACAATACAAAAATCTTCCTCCCATTATATCATTGTTTTCTCTTTATCAACAGAATTGTTTTCATGCTTATTAAATTATAAAATTTTCATTATCATTAATAAATTTTCATGATTTAAAGCAAACTAAGCAAAAGCCAAACAAATTTATAATAACTCAAAATAAATTAATCAAAAATGACCTAATGTTCAAAGCAACCCCTAAATTATTTTAAAAAAATTAAATAAGCCTTTATTCTTTTATTACATTCAATCAAATCCCTATATTTTTATTTTAAATCAAATAAGCTTTTATAACTAATGGTGAATTAATTTTTAATAATTAAAATATCACTTACTATTTTATACCCACATAACATTGACGTGATACTAATGTAGAAGGTCAAAAATACCACACGATAATATTATTATGCCACCTTATTATCAATTATAATATGTCAACAAATCAAGTCATCATCAATTATGATATGTCATTATATTAAAACAACACAATTTGATATAGAATGATAAATAATATTTTAACTAAATCAACCATTAATTATAAAAAATTATTTGATTTAAAATAAAAATATAAAAATTTATTTGATTTAAAATAAAAGTATATGTATTTAATAGAATACAATAAAAGAATAAGAATTTATTTGAATCTTTTTTAATAATTTGAAGATTTTTTTTAGGTATTATGTAATTAAAAATCAAACTAATATTCAGTTTATAGTTTAGTTGGTGAAGCAAATTTTGCAAAAATAAAAAAAGTAATCAATGCTCGACCAGAGCACTGCAACAATGAAACATAAAAATTCGTGGGTAATGTTGTTGGTCCTATTAGCAAGGCTTTCGAAAACCAGAAACGGGAAATCTTGTCAAATATAGTTAAGGTTGGGTTTCCTTGGGCTCGGCAAAACAACGACAAACAAAGCGAAGAGGTAAAAGGAAAATGAGGAAGAGAAGGAAATGGAGATTGAAAAAATGGGATGAAAAAGAGGGAAGAAAAGCAAGGGGGACAAAAGAGGGATCTGAGAAGGGGAGGGATGTTATCGTTGGAGGAAACTAGCGACGTGGTGGCTGGCCTTGATGCAGACGAATGGGACGGCGGGCAGCGATGGCTAGTCGTTTGCCTTGGGGAAACGGGTGTGAAGGGTTTGGTGCAAAGGTTAGATAGCTTTTGGAAAATGTCTTACGCCATTTAAAAGCATAAAACATTTTACAAGTCTTCAGGGTGTTATTTTTCCATTAGAACTCATAAGGTTTTTTTTTTTTTTTTGGTTATAGGACTCATAAGTTGTTTTACACACAACTCTTGAAAAGATTTTCCGGAAAAAAGTTTCATCCGTTCCAAACGAACCCATAATTTACCGTGAGATCAAACACCCAAGGGCATGAATTTTGATAGTTGAATTAAAACAGAATATAAATTGTACAAAAACATATGAAAAAGTGCAACAATCAATGTTTTTTAGTGTAAGTTGATTCCTATACAAAAACATATACATACATGTGTATGTATATATGTTTGAGTGTGCGCATATGCAGATGGAAAAATAATAACCCAAGCCAATTTAGACCTTACCCATAATATACCTATTTGGCAGCAGCTTATGCTAACTGTACTGTTATGCTTTCAACAAAATATAAATACCGTAGTAGACCATTTGAGGTTAGAAACAAACCTGATTGACTTGATCTAAAAGTAGAAGAGGAGAAAAAGATGAAGGTAATGCACATAGATTTGTTCTTTCCCCCTTTGACTTCCGCAAAAGAGAATACACAAAACATTGGCAATTCACATAATCTAGGGCCTGCCACCAATGTGACTTTGACCTGAAAATGCTGCCACTAGACATTTTAATTAAATATTTACAGCATGAAAACAACATATATCCAACCGGACATGAGGGCACACCCTTTGCACTGCTCTCACCCACAGAATTCTGGTTGGTACAGCTCCTTTAAATTTGGATTATACAACTTGACTCCCTTGATTACTAGTGAAGTGATTGTTAACTAGAAAACAGGTTGTTCCTCTGTTGTTATAAATGTATTATTATAGCTAATAGGAGTGGAAGCGGCCATTGCATAGTTGGAAAACCTGTAGAGGCTGCGAAAAGGGAGATATTAACACACATGTACAGAAGGAAACGTAGAGCATTGATCTAAATATGAATTAAACTGACCACTATAATGAATATTAAACTTCAAGAAATGACTGTAAAAGTACATAAGATTGTGAAAAAGCAAAGCATCGATCCCAAATATAAATTAAACTGACCACCATAATGATTCTTAAAATTCTAGAAAGACTAAAAATTCAACAGTTGAGCATCTAATCCAAATAAAAATTACTGCATGAGCAAAACAGTCATCAGATATCACAAGTTTAGCTATGATGTTCAGCAATAGGCCAAGATGTCAAAATAATAGCTTTAACTATTCATAAAAAAATTATTTACTCACATAAAGAGGCTATTGGTGATGGTGAAACTGAAGGTGTCCTGTCAGGATTCTCTTTATTTGATTTACTCTTTGATGGAGCCTCAACATGAGCAAATGCTACATTTGGTAGTGGACTAGATGTGGGAACCAAATGGGAGATTGGCCTGGGTTTAGGTTTGGGGGCCAATGCTGATGTGTGTACATGTGGTGGGGCAGCAGAACGGGTAGGAGAAATTTTAGGTGCGACAACTGGGGCTATATTCGACTCCTGTCCAGTCTTCCCCTTGATCCTTTTATTTCTATGTTGGCAACCTGGAGGATTTGCCTTGTAACTCCATGGGGTTGCAGGTGAAATTCTCTCTGGAGCAGGTGAATAATCTTCAGGTGCAGCTGCACCTTTCTCAGTTGATGTAGCAGGCGAAACTGCAGGAGCTAGAACATCACTATGGTGATGGTGGTGGTGGTGGTGATGGCGATGATGATGATGACTGCGGTGAGGATGAGGCAGAGGGGCAGGAGAAGGGGACCATGAGTTTGAACTACCATCACCTCCATGAAGGGAATGTTGCAAAATGGATGAAAGACGAACTTGCTTAACTCTACCAAACATATTGTTGTTCAGGCCAAGGTTTCTTGAATGAGAACCTGTGATGGTTTGAGCTAGTTGCTTCAATCTTGGCATTGAAGGAGTATTCCCCACAGCCAGTAGAACAGAGGATTGAACTGTAGTGGGGGGAGCAACTGTGGAGCCTTTAGAATTTGATAAGCTAATATACAAGTTCTGAATTCACAAAGGAAAACCCATCAGATTCTGCATATGAGATGCTACAGCTAAAAAAATCTCTTACAGTACATAACAAGCTTTAATCTTTTCTCCATAAAAATCCAAGCACTAAATTGCCAAAAAATAAATAATGAATCAAAATCAAGAGAAAACGAAAGATTGCCTAACCTCATATGTGGCTAGACGCAATCCAGCCTTGAGCTGGCTTGTCATTTTCTCAAAATTTCCTTGTATTTGATCAATAGAAAAGTTCAAGGTAAAGTTGAAAAGGATTTGCACTTTCTGCAGAAGAAATGCACTTTGTGGGGGAATTACAGTAATTCCTCCAGGGAATTTTAGCACCTCAAAGTCACGTGGAACCCCAAACAAGAATTCAGTCAAGCGTAGAGATGGTTGGTGTATAACCAAAGATTCAAATGATGCCCTTATCAAACTTTGAGAAGTTGAAGATATTTTGGAATATCTTACGTCAGGATCAACCGCGAAGACAACCTTTGTTATGTTTGATCCAGCTAAAGGCTCAAGAGATGAGATAACCACCTGGTTCAAAGAACTAATCAGATCTAGACAAAAATTCTATGAAGTACATACGGAATAAAAGAGGATTGAAGTATATACTTTGCTTGTGGGAAAGCCTATCTCATCAAATATGTCATTTTCGAGCTGCAAGATATTGTCTCCCAGAAAAGAAACCGGCTTCTCAACATCAAAACCTGCTACTATATCATGATCTGGACAAATAAGGATTGTCAATATAATAATTTCAACCAAAAACCATTTTTCATGGATAATCTGAAATTCATGCTCACAATAACATTTTATTATGATTCTAAATTCAAAAGATGAAATCAGCCAATCTTATTGTCCATCTTCAGTCAGATCACAATATAAACAAATACTATTACAATTACCATAATGAATGCAAAGGTCTTGGACGAAGTTGATACATCATAGATAATTCTCACACCTTTAAAAAGGAATTAGGAATTTCTTGCCAGTCAAATTTACATCTAAAACCAAAACCAATTCATCCGACAAAGCATTACATAATGATATTACACCCAGTAAACCACTTATTGTTTTGCTCCTAGACAACAGCTGCACATAGCTCAACAAAACTATGACCCCAAATTCCTCCCGGTTTTACTGAATAGATATGAGTATAGAAAAACAGTCATACGATAGCTTTAGTGATACAGAACTGCCTGTTTCTTCCTAGAAAGTTTTGGTTTTCATAAACTTTGATGATAATACCAGCACTATTGTTATTACAGTCTGGTATTATTTGTATTGCACATTTATACTTAAAGCAAAAAGAACCTCTACCTAATCAACCCACGAAAAAATTTTATCTATGCCAGCCCAAATGAATTTTGGTTACTACCAGTATGGATTTTGAGATCACAAAAAGGGGACCTGAACTGGACAGCTATATATGATCTGCCATAAAACAGTCTGAGCTTGTCCATAAACGTGCCATATCATGGGATTTATACCCTTTTTCTTGTAATTATTTCTTCATAAAATAGGCAATGATCTTCATGTATCACTGACCATTGCTTATTGCATTCAGCACTGACTTATTTATGCATTTTACCATTTATCCATTTAAATTGAACCAGATCAATAACAACAGCAAAAGTGAACCATTTGTTCACAAGAGCCACAGAAACCTAAGGAAATTCTATCCAGGAAAACTCAAGTTTCTACTCGTCAGCATCGAGAGAGATGGGCATGGTGGCTCTCATATTCAGGTAGTGAAAGGGTTCCTCTCTTAACCTCTCATTGGAGTTCATAAGCGCTTCCTTCATCCCCCTTCCAGCAAGTAGTATCACCAGACATTCCTTGTCAAAAAAACACAACCACGACCAGTCACTTCAGATTTACCAGGAATTACTTTAATGAAAATTGAGTTGGCAGCTTCTTAAACGGTGGCATTAACTACACCCTTGGCCTAGACATATGGCCTTTGCAAATCATTTTTGGAAGTCTTTTGCAAACTTCATATGTAGCTCTGTATTCCTCCCCCTCAACCTTTTGTTTACAAGTTCCTTAATTTCTACTTCCAACTTCACTACATTGATTCAACTTCCTACGTCTTCTATCTATCATCGCCAGCCCAAGGTCTGCTCCAATCCCCCTTTCTGCCACTCTTACTCCATTTTACTTCACTTGTTTGAAATGCTACCTCACCCCACATCCAAAGAACTCTACAAGCATGCATCAACAGTGGAGTTATTGACAAAATATCCAACGACCAATGTCTATTTCTTGATCCAAAGTAAACTACTTTCTATATAATGGACTCTAAATATGCGTGCAAGTGAGTCAGCTCTACTCACTGGCTACTTAAACTCAACTCGTTCATCATCAAGTTGAACTTAGGTTTGAGTAGCTCAATTAGTCTAGCAAGCCAAGTTCAAATATTTCAATGCTCAGCTCAAGTTGCTCCCAGACCTGATTAATATTTTGATCTTTTTAGTGTATATATAGTGATATATAAATAAGCAAATATCCAAGCCTGAGCTAGAGCTTAATGATACTCAAGCCTAAAGAAATCGCACTCGATCAGCTAGATCAAGCCCAAGGTGAAGAAAATCAAGCTTGTTTCAAGTCTCAAGTTTTGCAATTAAGTAGCCTAGACTCATGATTGTAATGAAGTCAAGGTCAAGCTTTTAATCATGTTGAATCAACTTGATTACATTGATTGCCATTGGTTGTATCAAATTGAACCCTTATACTCCAAATCTTAGGTATACTGTTGCTTCCCCTGAACTTTGCAGAAAGAAAGATCACCAAACCACTTCAGCAAAAGGGAACTAAAATTTTCTAAAAAGAAGCAACCAATGCTTGAGATTTGAAGTGATTGCCAGCAATAATAAAATTGCTCTAACACCCTCATGGGTGACAAATTTTACTTAAAAAGAAATTCAATCTATAAAATATTTCTATCCATGTAAAAAAGTTAGTGTACAGTATCGACTAAAGCATCCTTCTGTTCGACAGATAACCAAAGTGAAAAACTCTCCCCATATTTTCCTTTTCCCATTATTGACAGGCTATACTAGAATATAAATCCCACACAAAATGTTTTGACGCAAAAATCATCAACAGAGTTAAGGTGCTACTTGTTGCAAAGGTCTAGCCTAATTGGTAAATGACAATGCACCTTTCGTCAAAAATATATTTCAAAGGTCAAAATTTCCATCACCCAACTATAAAATAAGAGAACATAAAAAAATTTTAAAAAAAATTGTGGTTTAATTTAGTCATATTTAAACTTAAAAATTAATTTACTCAAGTATCACAATTTGATTTATAAAATGCTGAAGGAAGAAAAATGAGTACAAATGCCACACCAACGTCAAAAAAAAAAAAAAAAAAAGCACTTGAGCATTTGGCTCAGCAGTCGGTGTGCATGATTGGACTGCTCAAAGAGCAAGATTCAAATCCCTCTTTTCCTAAATAAAAAAAAAAAGTCAAAAAAATTAAAAATAATTATCCAAATTTTCAGAAAGTGACAAAAAAAGGAGTTTCCAAATTTATTTATCTGATTTTATTGATTACATCTAGAGTAAAAGTGGGAATAAGAAATGGAAAACAGTTCCTCAAGCTAATCGGGCCCTAAAAGTAAAATTTTAATCCTTAAATTCATTTATTTCCTTTTAATTTCTGGGCAAACCATGTAAGAACAGCAATCCACCGACAAAAACTGATAATAACCACTGTAAACCCACTTTCCATTAATGGAATTTTCCTACAGACAAGAGACATTGATAAATAAAATTTAAAAAGTCTTAAGAAGATCAAGTTGATAGGGATTTTACTACATTATCGTTTCCTCTTCACACATTCCCTGAAATACCCAAAAATAACTCAGAAAACAGGAACCACCTAGAAGATAAAATGTAAGAACAAAATACAGATCCATTATCCATGCACATACTAAAATGAATATAAATTAAAGAATAAAAGGTAGGAAAGCAATAGGCGGACCTTTGAACCTGGAATCAAGATCCAGATCAGATTGATCTGAAAAATTAAGAAAAGGGGGCAGCCAAAATAAAGCAGAGAGGAAGAGAGCAAGAGATAGGAGCAACACGAGGAAGCATCTAAGGCCAAAGAGAGATTTGCATCCACAGCCACAGGCAGAGGCAGAGGGAGCAAATAGTAAGCTTAAGCTTGAAATTGGACCGCCGGCATTCTCCACCGATACCTCACTGTTCACACTTGTACTCAACCTCTGCTCTTCCTCACCTTTTCCCATAATGCACCATCAGCATCATGCCCCACCCCCTTGCTTCCTCTCCCTGCTTTCCTGATCTGCCTCTGCGTTTGGTGCACCCATTTTTGGCCCTTCTCCTCCAACAAACTCAACCACCATACATCACAAGGTGCGCCATTTTTACAACATTCTAAATTGTAATTTCCGCGAGAGGGAAAACGCTTGCCTTTGTGTTGCTAATTTCTTTCTTTCTTCGTTTGTTTATTCTTGTTTTACATTTAAGACGAGAAAATATGTGTAGGGTGTGAACTTTGAAGATGAAGGAAAGAGAGAGTCAAGTATCTATCTGCAAATTGACAAGTGAGGATTGCTTTTTTTAATTTATTTATGACGAGTACCTCAACTTTGAAAAGGAACAAGACACGGACACCGCGGTCAATTATTCTGTTTTTACAGTTTCCCCTTTTTCTTTTCTTTTCCATCTAATGTTAACCTTTAGCATAATTTTTCCAATGACATATCATGCTTTGTAATATCTTTGAATTATGCAAAACAATTTAAATCATTTTTTTATTTTTTATTACGTTTTTATAATTTTATTCTGAGTTAAATAAATTCTTACGATAATAGCTTGTTAATTATGATTAGTTAAAAAATCACTTATCATTTTATATCCATTTAATACTAATATGAAAAATAAAAATATCATTTGACCATGTCATCAGACAATATAAGTATTTCACACCATCATTTGCGGTGATATATCAACATATTACGTCGGTACTATATATGTTAGAAATGACATTTTAATTAATAATGATCGATCAATCAGTAATTATAAAATCTTATTTTATTAAAAAAAATATAAAAACTTAATTGAGCATAAATAAAATTTTTTTAAAATTATTGTAAATAATTTTAAAATATTTTTTAAATATAATATCTTTTCAAATTTAAAAAAAATTAACAGTTTTCACAATAAAATTAAAATTTTTCAACTCAACGAGTTGATTTATAACATTATCACACTACATACACTTAGTCTATACTATTATGAGTTTAATAACTTGAATCAAACGCTTTGGAATTATTTAAAAAAGTTAAACAATAATAAACATATAAAAATTATCTAATTAATTATGTTTTAACACATGTTTTGTAAATCTAGATCATCATTTAATTAATTATGCTTTTAAAAATTTTAACACGTGGCTGCTCTCCATTTGACTTGTTTTATAACCGGAGAAACCATTCAATTCAAAGAAATTGACAAAATAAAAAGAAAGAAAGAAAGAAAATAAATTCATTAACTTTCAATATGCATTTTCCAGTTGCAGTTGGAAAGTCCAGACCCAATAGAAGAGAAAAACTGAAGAAAATAAGGAAAAGTGTGGATTCTTGTTCTAACAGAGGGGTGGTTTGTTGACTGGTTTTTGTCAGCCATCTGTTAGAATAGAAGATGGCTTGGCTTAATCTTTAGATTTTAGGTTTTTGGTGAAGCAAAGGTGCGAGATGAGAGAGAGGAAAAGTAACATATATATATATATATATATATATATATATATATATATATATATATATGTATATAAAGCAGAAAATAAGACAAGATTGGAAGCTTTAGAAGTGGATTGATTGGGTAACCGAAACTGTAGATTCCCAAATTTCTTCCACCTATTTTTTACAATTTTTTTTAATTTCTTTTCACTAATTGTTCTTCGTTCACTCACGTAATGGATGATGTGTCCAGATATAGTTATAATTAAAAATGCCTTTTTAAGTTATTATAATTATTGAATTTCTTTATCCATACAATTATTGAATAGAAATGAATTATTTAAATGATGAACTTTCTTTTTAATGGCAGAGAAACTATTGATAAACTAGTAAAGCCTTGCGCTATGCAATGGCCTTTAAGAAATTTGTACACTCTTGATATTAAAAATTGTGAATCGATGGTAAAAAATTATGAATGTTGTTACTGATAGAATTTTACTGCTTAACCTGTGATATATGCACAAATAATATTTATTAATAAATATACAAAAACTATCATAATATGTACAAAAATTATTCTGTATTCATCAATAAACAAGATATCTTAAAAAAAAAAAAGCAACAATTCTACCAATATCTACAAATAATATTTATTACAAAATATATAAAAATTGTTACACCAAGTAAAAAAACTGTTCGTACACATCACGAAGCAAGTTGTTTGGAACACGGGGCACAGGTACTGTCTATACATGAGAAAGGCATGACAACTGAAAAGGTACATGGTTCCCCTAAGTGCCATATTGAATATGGTGTTTAGAGATTTTCAAATCTTAGTAGGCTACATATAGAGTCGTAGAGAGAATTATTTAGAGCTCCTTTAGCTTCTTTAAATTTGCAGTAAGGGTGCGGCTGTCTGCTTTGCACACCTGCCTTAATTCTTTTCCCTTTTACCTTATGTTCATTAAGCAAAGGTATAATATAGCATCCAACAATCTATCACTCTTTTGTTTTCATTATCATTAAATCCTAAAGATCTAAACTTAATATATTGCGTAGCATTGAATCAGCACAATAAATGTTTCTGATGTTAGTGCCAACCTTAATGGTTCACAATTTATAAATATAAATAAAGATAAAATATTATGACTCTCTTAAATTTTGATCATAATTCTATACGAGTCTATTCATATTCAAAATAGACACTCTGTTTCAAAAGAATATCGTTCATTAGACACATAAATTTTACCATTAGTCAACCATCAAAATTTTTGTTAGTTTAATGACGTAATAATATTTTTAAGATGATTTTACTTTTATTAATTTTAAAAATTACCATTATATAAAATATAATTTTCTCTCGACCCTAGTATTCTCTCTCTTCTTTAACTAAATTTTCTCCACCATGGATGGCTGCAAACGGTGGCAGCAACTAGCATGGCAAGATTAGATATTTTTCGGCCAAGTTCAACTGCAGAAACATTGAATCTGGCACTCCGATGCCTAGATCTGGTTGAGGAGCATTGGATCCAGCATTCTTGTAGCACGATGGAGTGTTGACGAGTGCAATCTTGCTTTGGAAGGGTTCCCTAGCATCGTGGGAACAACAGATTTGGCATTCTCATGGTCGGATCTAGCCGAGGAACGCTAGATTTGGTGGTCTCAATGGGCAAGGGAGCAAGTGTTGGCGAGCACAAGATCGTGTTGGAATGATGCAACCTAGCACTCTCGCAACCAAATCCAGCCGCGGGGTGGTTGACTGACATAAGAGAGCATCACCAATCGACCTAAGAGAGTGCTAGGTTGCATTTATTTGTTAACGTCGTTTATACTTTTGGACTCACGTATGGCCCAAACTTAAGAAGCTCTAGACATTTTACCCTATAAATAAATATGAAAAGTTGTAGCATTGTTCGATCATAAGATAGAATAACAAATCATTCATACTTAAGTATCTTACAAACCAAAGGGCATATAATAAAAAATTCAAATAGAAATAGATATGCCAGTGCTACTATTGTGGAGTTTTTCATTTATTCTTTAAACACTTTAGGCATCTTCTGTTAACATCATCACATTAAAGACCTCAGGGAGAAAAGCAAAACTGAAATTTTGCTCAAAATATAAAGACTAAAAGATGATACCTGTTGTAACAATAAAAATTATTTTGACCATAATAGCAACAAAATCACTTTGGCACCAACCACAAAATATTCCATGAAAGGTGACATAATATAAGTGCAGCCCTGTATAGCATACTAAACCTGTGTAAATAAATGCATTCAAGATAAATAGGTCAATGGAATATTGTAAAAGTTATGTTATATACCTATTGTTAATGCAGCAAGCTCAATGCAATGAATATCAAGAAGGGATGAATTGATATTTTAAAATTTTTTTTGCAAGCTTAATGAAAAATAACCCCTTCTTGAAAAGCAAATTTTCTTCTTGTATCAAAAGCAAAGCAAATGATTTTTGTTTAAAGAAAATATCAATAATAAATCATAAAGCATAAAAATAAATCAAGACATAAGGATTTTTATAGTGGTTTGGCTTTCTTAAATGCTGACATCCACTCCCTTGGCTTACAAAGGAATTTGTAATCTATTAAAAGGATTTTTTCTTTTTAATGAGATCAAGCAATAACCCTTACACTGGCTTTTTCAAATGTGGATCAACTACCAAGCCTTAGGGATTGATCATGGCTTACACTTGACTTTTACTATGTTCTTCTAAAATCTCAAATACTTACATTTGATTTTTACTTTGAAGTTTTGGCCTTGAAGATCAACTACCAAGCCTTAGGGATCGATTATGGCTTCTTCAAATGTGAGATTTCTCGTGCTTGTTGCCTGAGGATCAACTACCTCCTCTATAGGATCAATTATGATTGTTTGTTTTCATGTTTTCTTGCCCATTCTGCATAAGATTGACGAAGCTCCTTAAAGATCAACTGGAATTTGATTCTTCATGTTTTTCTCATCCATTCTGTCCTTGGATTGATTGCCTTTGCTCTTAGATCAATTGTAGTCTTGTTTCTTTAACATTTCTTGTCATTTTGGTACTAACTTGAGCTATATCTTCCTTGTTTCTTGCTTATGATCAAATATCAAGTTAAGGCATGCTTGCTGTACGTTTTCTCAAGTTGAATACTTATGTTTGAAAGCTTTTTGATGTTTTCCAAGCATGAATGACTTTTTTAACATTTGTAAGACTTTAGGAGGATGAAAACATGATTTTGATAATTTCAAATGCTTGTCAATAAAACCAAGATATCAAGCAACTTTGTCAAATCAAAGCATAAGATATTTCAATGCTAACCATCTCCCCATTTTTTATATGACAAAATCATGAGCATATTTACATTTAAAATCTCTTGAAAACTCTCCTCCTAGCTCTGTTAGTCTCTAAGCTCTTCTTTGAAAACTTTCAAGTTCAAAGTGAGAAGGGTATAATAAATGCATAAGAACTTTAAAAATTCTCCCTCTCAACACATTCATGAAGTTTCAAAATGTTTTTCAAAAGTTTCAGCTTTATCTAGAGCACAAGAGCATTTCAATGTGCTCATAAACCTTCTCCAATACTAAAAAAGAAATAAAAGTGTGAGTTTTAAGCATTTAAACTCAAGAGACAATATTTAAATCCACAAATAATTAAAATCAGTTGTCAATATCCTACTCCAATACCAACTCTACAATTGAAATTTAAATGGGACTAACCAGGTAAAATCGGCTAGACTTATCAATGATTTGTTGATGGAATAAGTTGTTGGTAATATATTGATAGAATACTCCTTTACCGATGGAAGGACCTTTCCCGACTAAAGCATCTTCAACTAAACAACAATAAAATTTTTCATCAATAATGAAAATTACTAACAGAATTTATGCCTTTACTATCAAAAAAATTCCATTGGTTTAAGTCTTCTTTATTGTAGCGAGGGAGAAATTACTTCATGCTTACCTAGGTAAAGAAACATATCTTGTTTCTCACCCTTGCTCCCATTGCATATAGTTAGGGGGTGCTTCGGTAACAAAATCCTAAATTCTTTCTAATTTGTACATGATTTTGTAAGAAATTTTTAAAGGGTCAGATAAAATTTTTTAGGCTCTAATAGAATTTGTTGATTAGCCTTGATGGAATATCTTTGTATTGTAAACCTGAACATACTAGAATAATTTATTGTTTTGATACATGTATATACATTGTACAAGTTTATCATATTTGAACCATTAATACTATTCTCTTTATCAAGCGGTTTTTTGTCATCATCGAAAAAAAAGAGATATTGTGGACTCCATATTGTTTTTTATAATAACAAAGCATTCTCATCTAGCTTTCTAATGTGTCTACTTGAAGGTACAATTATAGCATTTTCATATGTATCTTCAGCTTTCAAAGAAAGCAAAACCAAAATGAGTGTAAATAAGGATAAGATGATTGGTTAATCGATTAACAAGTATAGTTTTTTTTTTTTTTTGGGGAAAAGCAGCATTGAAGATTTGTGAACTAAAAGTCAGTCCAAACAAAGGTTAGTCAACTACGCAATTGAACATCTCCAGAGGCATTTCAAGATTTTAAAAGCTTAAACAAAGCTACTTTAATAGATCAAGAAACCTTCCCTGAAAAGGAATGCTTCATTCCTGATTGTTAATGAAAGTTCATGAATGCTTTTCAAAAAACAAAATCGATTAAGACACCTTTGTCATGCTGTCAATATGAAGACTGAATTTCAAAGCTTCAAATGGTAAGTCGAACTAATGAAGAACCTTAGGCGATTAACTTGGGAGGTCAAACAGCTATGCAAGTCACGTGAACCAGAAGTCTGCTACAAACTCTGACACATCTAATGGGCAGATTTGGCACAGAGACTAGATTTTTGAAATCTACTATAAAGAGTTGAAAAGGACTTGAACTGAGGAAAAGAAGAGGGACAAGGAATTGGGCTGAAAGTGTGAAAAACTCATCTCTAGTTCATCTTTAATATTTGAGCTCAACTCTTATCACTGGAAAAGATATATATTGTGCTCTAAAAGGTGTAATCAAATTTGTTGGTGAACATGTTGTTCATTTGTAAAAGCTGTTTGCTTTGGTTAATGAGTGTGAGTTCACTCATTGCTTTTAAATATATCGAATGTTGGAAACATTTGAAGGGTTTGTACAACCAAAGATTAAAGATTGGGATAACTCGGCCTATAAAAATTTCGTGAAAATTGTTAATTCCACTAGCTTAATGAAATTGGGTTTAAAAATTCCTAAGCAAGGGTTGTCAAGACAATGAATGAAAGTCAGGAGGATCAAACCATTATAAAGTCTTTTGTATTGTTCATTTTTCTTTACTCTTCCTTATTTGTTGAACTATTTCCCTATCTTTTTTATCATTCCTTAAGTTTCTTCATTCATTTTTTTTTTAATTTTTTAATACTTTTAAAGTGCTATTCAGCCCTCTTTAACCTACCAATCTTGAGATCAACAAATGCATTGTTAAGTAATATTTTACCAATCAATGCACTCTAAAAAACAATTTTGAGATAATTTGCAAATTTATTGTTAAACATCTATTTTAATTCAGAAAAAATTCTAAGGATACGTTGTGAAACGTTTGAAGAGTTTTGTTTCAACTTTTTTTTTGAAGTTGGAATAACTCTCAGGACTAGTTCCCTGTTAAAGTTTTATTAATACTCAAAAAATAAAGTACATTATGGAGGGAGACATAAACCTTACCTCCAAAAATAAATTGAAAAATAAAAAACCTAAGAAAAATATTAATCTCCTATCATTTATTTACCTTGTGCATAGGATAAGCGATATATATCTTTTACAATGATTAATATGCAAAAATAAAATAAAATTTCTAAGAGAGATTATTTTCCTAGCAAATTTTAATAATGTTATGGGAAATATTATTACCCGTTTACAATAAGCTAACATTAAAAAATAAATAAGGAGAACTACTCTCTTACATTTATTTGAACTTAACATATGGTAAGTTTATTTTATCTAATTTTAAGATGCTATTTAGCTCACCTTCAGCATGATGAAGAACCTTGAGTCCCCTATGTGAGTGGCCTTGATTAGATGAGAAATCTACTGCTTGATTACCCTTACGATGGATATGAGTGATTCGATTGTTGAAGTGTTGTAAACATTTTCCAATAGAGGCAAGAATGTACAGAATATCATAAGATCTATGAGTACTTTGGGCTATTATGTGGACAATAATCTTTACATCCATTTCAGTTCATAAAGCATGAACATTATAATCTCGACATAGGAAAATACCTCTTCGAAGAACAAGTAATTCAACTTTCATTGAATGTTGTGCAAAATATATTTGAGAACTAAGAGACTGAAGTTAAATATGCTCTATATCAGGAAAAATGTATGAAAGGATCGACCACCATTAAATAAGTTATAAAATAAGGTGTCTATAATTATCTTTGTCATTCTTTGTGGCTTGATATGTGTTAAGAGTTAAATTCGTCTTTTCTTACTAAGTTGGTCTCCATCTTATGCAATGATTATCGGAACTTCTAGTAGTTGTTTGGGTTTCTCTAGTGGACATTGTAGTGGCTCTTTGGTTCATGTGGTGGGCTAAAGTTGAAGGTTGCAGTGTAAGGTCTTACATATTTCTGAAGTATGCATCAGGTGCCAAAAGTGTATAAGATCTTTTTTCCTCCCAAAGAAGTGATGAGACAATGTAAGATCAAAGGGATAATCAATAAGTCATTTGCACAATTAGACCACAGATTAGCAAGAAAGTGGAGCTTATGATAATGTGTAACATGTGGTGTTTACTAGCATGGTTAACAAACAAGTTGCCTTGAGGAGCAAAGGGTAAACGAGGGAGACGCCATATGGTTACTTTGCAAGATACGTTTGGGCTTATGTTCCAACTGAGTGGTTTCTTGTGGAAATTAGTTTTTTCTTGAAGAGGTTGGCTAAGAGAATGCAAGTCAAGGTAGAAATTTCTTGGGTTATGTCCTGATTCTTTAACTTTGTGGTTTGAATTAGATGTGAATCAGAACAACTGTTTTAAAGTAATGTGTATGCTAGCTAGTGATTGTTCTTATTCTTTTCATGCATAGCTAGGCAGTGTTCGTGTGCGTGCTGTACCTTGTCGGCCAATACTTCCAGATGCTGTCATGCTGAATTAACGGCAATGCAGTAGAGGGGCTTAATAAGGAATTGTCGTAAGGGAAATCTGTGCAGGGAATCAGGAAAGTAACCTGTCATACACTTACTTCAATCACACCTCACCTCAAAGCATAGGATACTTGATTTGATCATCATTAACCTTAAGCCAGCCTTCAAGCCTTATCTACTGAGAGTACAATTATTAACTAAAGATATTTATTTCTGATTGTAATTTTTCCTTTCTAGGTGATAGTAACCTACCCTTCTGAGCATACTCATTCGCAACATCCATTTAACATTTAAAACACAAATACTCGCCACCAAGGGAAAGAGTCATTTACACAAGTTGCTGGACGAAGTTGACCTCAATTACTTTTACACTGACTCTCAGAAGACTCTAGGATCGCAAACCACTTCCAATCCAAGTAATTTGTAAAGCATAATTGAGGACTTATGATCACAACAGAACAGAAAGAAATCATGTCCCTAAAATACAGACCTCAGTCAAAAGGCCATCCACTATATCCCATCGAGTGGTTGTTCTCGTGTACACTCGGGGAACTGCTTCCAGCAGCTCCATTATGGCTAGAGCTAGAATTAGACGAACGGAATGGCCAGAAATATGAGAACGGATTCCGTCTACTGTGATTCTCCCTACTCTCCCTTCCACTGGAATTAGTTCCCAAACTGCTGCTACTACTTTGACCACTTGAGTGATAATTGCGGCTGCTACCTGGTCCTTGTGGTGGCAATTCTTGTCGACAAACAGGACACGAGTTGTGCTGCTCCAGCCATGGGATGATACAATCCGAATGATATATATGGTTGCATGGCATTTGTCTTGCTTCAGATCCCAGTTCAAATTTATCTTTGCAAACAGGACAGTGTGAATCAGAATGAAGATGCCTTCGTGAAATCTTAATGGTAGGCATTGCATCAATTGAAGATCGGGATGCCGGGGGAGGGCCCCTACGATCATTAGCCGAGAGCTGTTCAAACAATTCTTCTAACCCAGGACCTATAAAATAATCTCCAGCATTACCTCGTGTAAAACCAATTCCAGGTGCCCCATTAAAAAGAGCTTCAAACCCACCATTCCCAGACAACCTAAAAGGAATTTGACCACCAAAAATCAATAAGGGACCAAATGGTGAAGTGTTCTCAGGAATTGAATCTGTTCTTCCCCTGATATTATGGTTAAAATTTCTGTCAGCTAGTCGCTGCCTCATTAAGGCAGAAAAAGCATCCATGAGACCAAACCTTTGGATGCGATCTTCATCACCATCTAGTCCAAAAAAATCCAGAGGACTGATATGCACCATATCGTCTAGTTCTTGGACAAATCCCCCACGACAATAGCAGCAAACTGCATCACGCCCTTGAAGGAGAACTGGTCGCCTGCATCTATAACACCAATGGGTATTTCTTCCAGTTGACATTGCCCTCTCTTTGAGAAAGTCTGAAAAGAAAAATGCACAAATAATCTTGCAGACTCCTCAATTAGCTATTTTATCAGCAAAACTGATTACAATCAGCAAAGTGGTAATCAATATGAACTTTTGATTATCTTTAATGGCTTATGTCCACTTCAAAGACTTAAAAGAATCATAGGGTTTTCTTTAATTGAACCAAGTATATGAAGATACATGCAGTTCCCTAGAAATTATGCATTACAACCATCAATTGAGTCATACTACTTTCTCTTCATGTTTAAAGAATGCATACAAACAAACATACACACACAGAGGAAGGGCTTCCCTAAGTCAAACCACTTGATATTACAACCAAGTACAAGAATCAGAATCGACAGTGAAGTGATTCTTCATAACTAAAACATTGTTAAAAATTTTTTCTTTTGGTTCTTTCTACCCTTTGAATGTGCAAATTGGACAAATACACAAAAAAATCCAGCAAAAATACTTGGGATTTAATTTTAAAGCAAAAAGAAATGAAATTATCATCCTTTCTTTTCCTTTTTTGAATTAATAAAATTATTATCTTTACCATAAAAATGAAATGCTAAAAGTAAATTGATTTTTGTTTAGTTTTGAGATAAATTTTCACTGGCTGAGCTCAATCCAAACAAAGTAAATGAAGGCGGACAAAAGGGTTTTCCATTTTCACGTTCAATTTATATAAATCTCGTTCTTTCAAGACTGTTTTCTTCAAACAAATAATTGAATTTAACTACACAGTAAGCAATCCAGAAAACAAAAGAAAATCCAATGATCCTGAACAGTTGAGTCTGAGTTTGGACGAGTCCAAACTCAGATCAAGCAATTATTTCAACCCCGTACACCCAAAAACCACACAATAAAACCTTCTTTAGCTCAAATTGATCAGTTCGAATGAAGTTGGACAAAAAAAAGGGTTTTCTTCATAAATTCTTCAATACAAAATACAACAAATTTTACAGAAATACAGAGAGGAAGACATGGAAGGAAATCATGAGAGTAATCAAACCAGATTGAAGAGATGAGAGATGAGAAAATTATGGACGAACCTTGAGGAGATCAAAGATGACTTTTCCCAAAGAGAGAGAAAATGAATACTATGGAAATTTTGGGGATTTCCTTCCCTTTTCTTTGTGGGGGGCAAGTTCAAAGACAGCCTTGTGTGTGTAATGTTTGTTTCATTTCACCGAAAATTATAAAATTAAAAAGAAAATCCGTATTTATCGTTTATCCCAAATTACACGTGGTGGTACTGATATTTATTTGGGCTGACGCCGAAGCTAGTTGGGCTCACCCGCTCAGCCTGCTGACTTTGATAGAAGGGGTTGGAGTTACATAATGGAACATCTCGTCTCTCCTATCTTCAATATTATCGTATTTAATTTATATTCGCCTAGATCGAGTTTTAAATTTTAATCATTTAAATAGAAAGACTTTCAACTTTTATTTAGTTACTATTTTTATTTTATAAATGATTACTATAAAACACAGAGTAAATTATATATTAGTTCTTAAATTTTCTAAAACATATCATTTTGATCTCTATAATTTAAAAATTGCTTTATTAATCTCTACACTTTCTACAGTATATCAAAATGGAAAAATAGGGAGACGAGGGACAAAACAAAAAAAATTAAGAAAAAAATTTTTAAACAAAATTTTTTAAAAAGTTCAAATTTTCAAATAAACAATTTTAATATTTTTCTAGACTTTAGTAAATATTTTTTATTTTTGCCTTCTCCAATATAATATGATTTTTAAAATTGAAATTTAAAAATTCAAATAAGTAGTTTATTTACATGCCTGCTGCCACATGTGGTCAGTTGCCTAAACTGACCTTTACGTTATAATTTTGGAGGTACAGCAGCCAACAAATTTCCTTTTAAACTAAAATGGTATACAAAGCATCTTTTAAGGGATAACAGATGTAAGTTACTCTATAGTAAAATTAAGAGGTGAAAAATAAAATATTCTTTTGTTACATGAAACAAAAATTCTAGCTTATTTCGACCCAAATAATTAGGTTGGAAAGTTTTAACAAATTTCCAATGAATTATCGACGAAATTAAATTTTCCAACTAGTTTCAATGTGATCACATTAAATGCCCACTTTTGCCCTTAAAAAAAAAAATGCCCACTTTTGCCTTTTTTTAATCAAACTCAACTAACTTTTGATCATAATTTTTTATGATAGCATGTAAAATTAGAATTTCAAAAAATAAATTTTGAAAATTTGTAGTTTAGGATTTTTATAAATTTTTAAAACTTTAACTAAAAATAAAACTAGACTAAATAATGTCAAAGTTGGTTTTATTTGACAAGAAAGCAATTGAAAGTGAACGTATATGTTGAAATACAAGAAGTAGGATCTTTCTAAAGAGTGCCTTACTAGCACTCTTTTAAGGTTGTCATATTAGACAATATCTTCTTTAAATGCATTGAAATTTATCACATTGGTTGTCAAATATTGTATTTGACAAGTAAGAGGAGTGAAGTCGACTTAACAAGTAAAAGGAGGATGGGGTGGTATTGTGTTAGCTTTGTAATTGATCCATGTTTTAATATGACAAAAGCTAATGATCAAAATGAAAATATAAGTATATTACGACTTTAGAAAACCCCTAAGCATTTGTTCAAAAATTGGCTTAGTTTTAAAGCTCAAATGTGTTAAAAGAGGCACTTAAAGTATCAAGACCTCGTATAAGGGTATCGAGACTCTAAACTTTACATGCCTTAAAAAACAGCCTAAGGAAAAAGGTGTTTCAAGATATCTCTGGTGGGTATCAAGACTTCATTCTTTGATAGCCCAAATTTCAAAGCACAAGTGCAAAAGTTTCGAGATTTGAACATAAAATATAGATACATCTTCTCAAAAGAACTAAATTCTAAAGATCAAGTCCAAATGTGTCAAGTCACAAACTTCATTATATTGAGACTTCACTTTTAGTCTTCAAATTCTAGATAAGAAGTCCAAAAGTATCTAGATTTGAACTTCAAAGTATTAAGACTTCACCTTAAAACATCTGTTTCTAGAGAGGAAATGTCAAGGCACCGAGACACACTGAAAAAGTATCGAGACTTTATCCTTAGAGCTTAAGATTCTAGAGGCTAAATGTCACGACTCGAAACCTCCTTTGGGCCCATGACAACCGTCGCGACGTCCCGATTTACACTCATTACCCGGAATGCCAATCGGAACCTCGCAAGGCTTATGTATAAGTTTTTTGCCTTTCCTGTGAGCAATCGTTGTTAAACATTCTGTTTTAAACAATTACCAGTCGTTTTCGGCTTAAGTAAATCAAAAGATAATTTTTTTTTAAAAGGATTTATAGACAAATATCACTATTCAAAATATTGATTAAAATATAGTATTTTTATATAAAACAATATTTATAGAAGCACGTGTAAGTAAAATAAATTCATACATACAATAATTTACAAAGTTATAATGTACAATAATAATTACAATGACAAGTGGCCCGTAAATACACAAAATGTTGGTGATAGTAACCTACTATCTGTGAGATAGAGGGGTCAACTGGAATTCTCGACAAAATCGAGTATCTACAAGCTACCACAGGCTTGAAATATTTGAAAATGAGGTGGGTGAGATTTTGCAATCCTAATGAGTAAATAGACATTATTATAAATATCTAAAGGCGAGTAAAATGGAGGGAAGTTTAAACGACAAATCACAAACCATTTCATAAGGTTTTCCATTTATTTCTTAAACCATAAAATATTTGTAATTTACCAAAACAGTTGTTAAGGCTTATGACTTTTATTAGAAACAGGGCTCAAGCCAAAAACTAGTCCTCGGGGATGCCTTGGCCGAGGCATCTAACCGAGTCCGCCAAGGTTGTTAAGATATTTACATGTTAAACACATGTTAGTTTTGAAAACAAGCCATTCCTTGACGTTGGCCGAGTTACACATTCATGTGGGGGTTCGACGTGAAGTGAGCTCTAACATTACCTCGGGAGTTACCCTCCTCACCTTTACAATCGGAGTAACTATATAACCGGGTTTACCGTGCCCCTCTAATAGGCAGTCAACGAAAACCGGTCACTGTAGTTACTAAACCCACCAATTTTAATAAAATTTCGACAGTATAACGTGACTTTTATTTATTTACCCAGCTTGCATAGTAAAAACAGCTTTAATAAATTCCCAATGCAATTATAAAATATAGCCACATATACTCATATATAATAAGCCATTCATAGGAAAATATATTTTTCAAGACAATTAGCAGCCTCCCATTTACTCAATTTCATAATCAAAAGTTTCTTATTTCAGATAATCAACACAATATATTTATTTGTCACATTTATTTCTAAAACATAAAAAGTCCCATTTTAATCTCATTTTCGTTTCATAAAATACATAAAGAGCATTTAAAAATAAACTCTAGATAATTTACAATAATAATAGGTTTACTCATCGTTTGTACAAATTAAATGCTTTCTAGGTGCCTCGATCACTGTTCGTCGGGTACGATTTTCTTACCTTTACCGGAAGGCTCTCTTCCTAGACACATTGCAAAAATTACACAATTCACCACATTGATGCTAAATCACTATATAACTAACTTAAATCCTATACTAATGCATGATATGAAGTGCAAAATGTCTAAATTTTGCCTAAACACGGTGTTAGCCTATTTCGATCTTTTACCAGATAAATCGATATACTCGTCCGTTTAAACTCCAAATTAATTTTTTTTTCAGTTTCTATACCTCAATTGCACCCAAATTGACTTAATGTCCCTCAGTATGGTGCAAATTATCAGCCCTGACAGCAAATTACGAAAATACCCATAGTGGGTAAAAATTCATATTTTTGCTTCGAAAATTTCCATTATTTTTTTAGGCTCATAATTCATCATTATTCATCATAATTCCTCAAATAAACATCAAGATCAGCAGCCAATATTCCCCTAGAAAATTTGGCATAATGGGTTTCAATGGGAGAAAAGTATTTCTCTAGCTTAGTTTTGCTATATTACAATATAACCTAACTAAAATCACTTAATTCAATTAAAATCAACCAAAACTCAAGCTCAAAACTCATCCATGGAGGTTTGGCCAGCATGGATGTCTATACCCACTTTCTAATTTTGCATGAAAATGAGAAAAATGCATGGGTAGTGAAAATCACAAGGAAAATCAATGAAATTTACCTTTTTAATGCTTGATTTCTCGATTTCTCTTGATTTTTCTCAAATTTTTCAGCTAGGGTTCTTATTTCTTTTCCCCCTTTTCTCTCCTGGTTTGGACGGCTTGAAGAAGATGAGAATTCTGAAATTTTGACCTTTTTAAAGGCTAAAATAATATAATATTATTTTATTTATTTTTTAATGTTTTATTAATTCCTTAAATTCTAGCCATCCATTTGTTTCCAAATTTTCACCATACACTTGTCCCACATATCCATAGCTTAGATAAAATTCTCAGACTTATCCAAAGTCTTGGTGGAGTAATTTTTAAAATTTACACTTTTGCCCCCGTAAAAGTCAAAAATTACATTTTTGCCCCAAAAATTGAAAAATTTTTCATAGACATATTTTTCATCCCTTATACTCATACCGTTCTCCAATTTGTCAAATTTGATCTAAATTCTCTCAAAATCTCAAATTTTGTCAACAGGTGGCAAAATTACGATTTTACCTTTACACTCTAGAAATCACCGGAATTAAACTTTTTCCCTTACTATCATTAAATTATACTCCAAATAGTTAATCTTGGTCAAAAATTTCACTCAATGATCAAATTAATATCTTAAGTGGCAAAATGAAGATTTTACCCCTGAACATCAAAATTTTCATTTTTTTCCCAACTGAATTCTCGAACTCCGAACAATCATTTTTAGTCATTCCTAGACTGTAAAATATTAAATTTCATCCTACGATTCCTATTTGAACTAATTCGACGTTAAATCAACTTAAGTGTATCGTTAGGTATAATACTGGGTTTCGTCTATTCTTAGGGACTTTCCTAACGTAATAACATGCTACTCAGTGCATGCATGTCATGACATGTGTTTATAGGGTCGAGTTTTACAATTCTACCCCCCTAAAAATAAAATTTTGACCTCAAAATTTCACTTACCAGATTCGACAAATAGATGCGGGTATTTGTTCCTCATCTGATGCTCTGCTTCCCATGTCATTTCCTCCATTCGAGCACTTTTCCACAACACTTTGACCATTGAAATACTCTTGTTCCTCAATAATCGATCCTTTCGATCCAAGATACTCACAAGTTGCACCTTGAACTTCAAATCGTCATGCAACTCGATCGGGAGGTGCTTCAAGGATGTGAAAGGGATCTGATACATATTTCTTAAGCATGGAGACATGGAAAACGTTGTACATCCGATCTAACTCCGGAGGTAGTTCTAATCGATAAGCCACTGGTCCAATTCTCTTAATGATTCGGAATAGTCCAATATACCTCGGGTTAAACTTTTCCCGCTTCGTAAATCGAATCACACCTTTCCACAGAGAAACCTTAAGAAAAACTCTATCATCGATCTCAAACTCCAAATCTTTTCTCCGTTTATCTGCATAGCTCTTCTGCCTATCCTGGGCTACCTTTAGCCTCTCTCGTATAACCTTGATCTTGTCATTAGTTAGATCAATCAATTCCACACTAACTAACCTTCTTTCACCCATTTCATCCCAACAAAGTGGAGTACGACATTTCCTTCCATATAAAGCTTCGTACGGTGCCATACCAATGCTAGACTAGAAGCTGTTGTTGTAAGCAAATTCCACTAACGGCAAGTGTCTATCCCAACCCCCAAGAAAATCCATGACACAAGCCCTCAACATATCCTCCATAGTCTGGATAGTTCTCTCTGACTGACCATCCGTTTGTGGGTGAAAAGCAGTGTTAAATTTCAATTTGGTTCCGAGAGCTTCTTGAAATTTCAGCCAGAGTCGAGAAGTGAATCGAGGATCTCGGTCTGACACTATGGAAACGGGAACTTCATGTAGCCTCACAATCTCATCTATATAGAGCTGAGGCAGCTTCTCAATAGAGTATGTACTATGGACAGCTAAAAAGTGAGCGGACTTAGTCAACTGATCTACGATCACCCAGATCGCATCCTTTCCCCTCTGTGTCCACGGCAGTCCCAAAACAAAATCCATAGTTACATGCTCCCATTTCCACTCGGGAATAGGTAAAGACTGAAGTGTACCTGATGGCTTCTGATGCTCCGCCTTAACTTGCTGACATACGGGACACTTTGCTACGAATTCTGCTACGTCTCGCTTCATACCTGGCTACCAATAATTCTCCCTGATAGTCCTATACATCTTGGTGCTTCTAGGATATAATGCATAGACAGATGAATGGGCTTCTTCCATGATCGCCTGTCTCAGCTGGTTTTCCTCAAGAACACAAACTCGGTCTCTAAACATCAAGACGTTATTCTCTTTGAATCTGAATTCACTAACTCCCCCATCGGTCAATTTTTGAATTTCTTTTCTTAACTCATCATCAGACCTCTGAATGTCCTTGATTTGATTAAGTAATGAAGGTCGCATAATGAAGCTTGCCAATAAGGATCCATCATCACCATTTCTCAACTGGACCCCAAGAGATTTTATCTCTAATAATGTTGGAAAATAACAACTCTGAAATGCGGCTAAAGACAATGAAGACTTACGACTTAAGGCATCAGCTACAACGTTCGCCTTTCCCGGATGATAGTCTATCACCAAGTCATAATCTTTTATCAACTCCAACCATCGCCTTTGCCTCAAATTAAGCTCCTTCTGAGTGAGCAAATATTTTAAACTCTTGTGATCCGTAAATACCTGACAATGCTCACCATACAAGTAATGCCTCCATATTTTTAAAGCAAACACCACTGCTGCTAACTCTAAATCATGGGTAGGATAATTTGCTTCATGCCTCTTTAGTTGTCTAGAAGCATAAGCCACAACTTTTTCATCCTGCATCAACACACACCCTAACCCCAACTTAGATGCATCACTGTACACCACAAATTCTTTTCCGTTAACAAGAAGTGTTAAAACGGAAGCGGAGGTTAACCGGTTCTTTAGCTCCTAAAATCGACTTTCACACACATCGTCCCACTTAAACTTAACTCCCTTACGAGTTAGACGGGTCAAAGGAGCTGCTATTAAGGAAAACCCCTGAACAAACCTCTGATAATAATCTGCTAATCCGAGAAAACTACAAATCTCCGTCACTATCTTAGGTTGCTCCCATTGTAAAATTGCCTTTATCTTCTTGGGATCAACATATATTCCAGCTCCCGATACTTTGTGTCCTAAGAATACCACTTCCTGTAACCAAAACTCACACTTCGAAAACTTTGCATACAACTGTCTTTCCCGCAAAGTCTGTAATACTATACGCAAGTGGGTAGCGTGCTCATCATTATCTCTCGAGTAAATTAGGATGTCATCAATGAACATAATAACAAACTTGTCCAAGTAAGGGTGAAACACCCTGTTCATGAGATCCATAAAAGTTGCCGGTGCGTTAGTTAACTCGAAAGGCATGATCAAGAACTCATAATGACCGTACTGAGTCCTAAACGCTGTCTTGGGTACATCCTGTTCTTTAATCCTCAACTGATGATACCCAAACCTTAGATCAACCTTAGAAAACACTGTAGCTCCCTGTAATTGATCGAAAAGATCATCAATCCTCGGCAACGGATACTTGTTCTTAATGGTCATTTTGTTAAGCTGTCGGTAATCTATACATAACCGAAGTGCATCGTCTTTCTTTTTCACAAATAAAATCGGTGCTCCCCACGGAGATGTACTAGGGCTTATAAAACCCTTGTCCACTAACTCTTGCAACTGTACTTTCAACTCTTTCAACTCTGCTGGAGCCATTCTATATGGAGAAATAGAGATAGAGGCAGTACTCGAAAGTAAGTCAATGGGGAATTCGATATCACGATCAGGAGGAAGTCCCGGTAATTCATCAAAAAATACATCAGGGAACTCACTTACTACGGGGACATTCTCTAACTTAGGTTCATCCCTCGATATATCAATCACGTGAGCCAAGTATACCGGATATCCCTTTCGCACCAATTTCAAAGCTTTGAGGGCCGAGATTACACAAAACGGTAATACTCGACACTCCCCAGTAAATACAACTTCTGCTCCTTCTGAACTCTGGAGAATCACTTCTTTCTTAAAACAATCTATCTTTGCTCGATGAGTGGACAACCAATCCATACCCAAGATCAAATAAAAGTCCCGAATCTCCAAAGAAATTAAATCACCCATAAATTCTTCTTCCCTAACTTTAATACCACAATCTCTATAATACGTATTTCTTACTAACCGCTCGCCTAGAGGAGTATGCACTATAATCTCTTCCTCTAATGGTGACAGATTCCTATATGAGAATGATGCAAATGATATGCTCACGTACGATCTATCGGAGCCTGAATCTATCAAAACATGTGCATCTCTATCAAACACAATCATAGTACCTGTCACTGTGCTAGGTCGAACTCGGGCTTCATCCTCAATCACTACAAAAATCCTAGTCAAAATCTGGGGTTGCGGTATGAAAGATGGCTGCTCTAGGGTATTACTCCCCATGCTTGACCATATCACTAGGTCCTGTCTGGACTGTGATCCTGAACTGTCTCTCCGCGATATACTAAGACGAGTTAGAGGAGTAGAAATAGCTATTGTACCCAGTCTCAACTGAGGACAATCTCTCTGGATATACCCCTGTTGGCCGCATTGAAAACATCTTACAGGCTTTCTACATGACCCATTATGAAATCCTCCGCAATTACGGCTTCTATCCAATCCTCCTGAAGTCTCCTTCTGATTACTCATCACTGGCAGATCAAATCTAGAAGATCTCGGCTGTGACTGCTGAGATGAAGGTCTAGTGGATGCCATAGACGCTGAGGTAGTACTTCCTGTAGTAGATGTCGAATCTTTGCCTCTCTTTAAAGACTGACCTGAGAATGTAGGCGAATTCCTTCTCTTTGCAAACTCAGCTCGGATCCGTCTATTCTCAGTGGTGAGCTTCTCAACTCGTAAGGCCATCTGCACAACTTCCTTATACGACTCCTTGCCAGTCACTATCATACGCTCCCGTATCTCATTACGGAGTCCCTCCTCAAAGTAGTTTACCTGGTCTTGCTCCAATCTCACCAACTCAGGTACATAAGACATCAGCTCGTTAAAACGAGTTTCATACTCCTCAATGGTCATGTTCCCTTGTTTCAAGCTCAAAAATTCTCTTTTTTTCTCTTTCTGATGGAAATAGGTGTAGTACTGACCATTGAACTCTCGGAGGAAATCTGTCCAAGTCAGCGGTATAGAAGAGCGAGACTTTACTAAATTCCATCAGGTACGGGCTCTCTTCTCAAATAACCGTGTAGCCACCTTCAATTTCATTTCATCATCTAATCCCATATCTGCCAGTGTCTCCAATACTTGAATAACCCAATCCCTAGCTGCGATCGCATCCAACTCACCAGTAAATGAGACGTAACCTAACTCTCTAGTTTTCTTCAATTTCTTAGAAATGGAGACATTCGGTGTTTAAGGTGGAATAGGAGGTGGTGGTACTAGAGCTGTTACAGGGGAAACAACGGGTGGAACTAGACCAATCTGAGCCTGGCCCGTAAGAGCAGCGAGAAAAGCCGCTAATGCCTGAGTTGCCTCGGGTGACATGGAAGGTACGCTAGGAGCAGCAACAGGTGGTGGAGGAGGTACAAGAATGTCAGTAGACTCAGCAATAGGAGCTGCTCTAAAAGAAGACGCAGTCGACTCCTCTTCTATGGAATCTGGCTGACTCTGTCTGGGGTGACCTCTTCCCTTATCGGTAGATCTAGTGATAGGTGGTAGCTCACGTTGAGGAGGCATAATGATCTACAAAAGAACGAAATTGGTTTAGACGACTTAAGACTCTATATGCAACTACATGCATCTAACTAATCTTAACTGGGCCACAATGACATTGTAAATTATTTTAAAATAACTTTAAATTCAAGAACTTTAAAAATCAAAAACTTCTTTCAAAACCATAAGCTTTTAAACCGAAAGCTCTGATATCAACCAAATTGTCACGACCCGAACCTCCCTCGGGCCCATGACAACCGCCGCTACGTCTCGATTACACTCATTACCCGGAATGCCAATTGGAACCCCGCAAGGCTTACGTATCAGTTTCTAGCCTTTCCTGTGAGCAATCGTTGTTAAACATTCCATTTTAAATAATTACCAGTCGTTTCCCGCTCAAGTAAATCAAAAGATAAATTTTTTTAAAAAGGATTTATAGACAAATATTACTATTCAAAATATTGATTAAAATATAGCATTTTTATATAAAACAATATTTATAGAAACACATGTAAGTAAAATAAATTCATACATACAATAATTTACAAAGTTATAATGTACAATAATAATTACAATGACAAGTAGCCCGTAAATATACAAAGTGTTGGTGATAGTAACCTACTATCTGTGAAATGAGGGGTCAACTGGAATCCTCAACAAAATCGAGTATCTACAAGCTACCACAGGCCTGAAATATTTGGAAAGGAGGTGGGTGAGATTTTGCAATCCCAATGAGTAAACAGACATTATTATAAATATCTAAAGGAGAGTAAAATTGAGGCAAGTTTAAACGACAAATCACAAACCATTTCATAAGGTTTTCAATTTATTTCTTAAACCATAAAATATTTGTAATTTACCAAAACAGTTGTTAAGGCTTATGACTTTTATTAGAAACAAGGCTCAAGCCAAAAACTAATCCTCGGGGATACCTTGGCCGAGGCATCTAATCGAGTCCACCAAGGTTGTTAAGATATTTATATGTTAAACACATGTTAGTTTTGAAAACAAGCCGTTCCTTGACGTTGGCCGAGTTACACATTCACGTGGGTGGTCGACGTGAAGTGAGCTCTAACACTACCCCGGGAGTTACCTTCCTCACCTCTACAATCGGAGTAACTATATAACCGGGTTTACCGTGCCCCTCTAATAGGCAGTCCATGAAAACCCGTCACTGCAGTTACTAAACCCACCAATTTTAATAAAATTTCGATAGTATAACGTGGCTTTTATTTATTTACCCAGCCTGCATAGTAAAAAACAGTTTCCATAAATTCTCAATGCAATTATAAAATATAGCCACATATACTCATATATCATAAGCCATTCATAGGAAAATATATTTTTCAAGACAATTAGCAGCCTCCCATTTACTCAATTTCATAATCAAAAGTTTCTTATTTCAGATAATCAACACAATATATTTATTTGTCACATTTATTTCTAAAACATCAAAAGTCCCATTTTAATCTCATTTTCGTTTCATAAAATACATAAAGAGCATTTAAAAATAAACTCTAGATAATTTACAATAATAATAGGTTTACTCACCGTTTGTACAAATTAAATGCTTTCTAAGTGCCTAGATCACTATTCGTCGAGTACGATTTTCTTGCCTTTATTAGAAGGCTCTCTTCCTAGACACATTGCAAAAATTACACAAGTCACCACATTGATGCTAAATCACTATATAACTGACTTAAATCCTATACTAATGCATGATATGAAGTGCAAAATGTCTAAATTTCGCCTAAACACGGTGTTAACTTATTTCGGTCTTTTACCCGATAAATCGATATACGCGTCCGTTCAAACTCTAAATTAATTTTTTTTTCAATTTCTATACCTCAATTGCACCCAAATTGACTTAATGCCCCTTAGTGTGGTGCAAATTATCTGTTCCGATAGCAAATTATGAAAATACCCCTAGTGGGTAAAAATTCGTATTTTTACTCCGAAAATTTCCATTATTTTTTTAGGCTCATAATTCATCATTATTCATCATAATTCCTCAAATAAACATCAAGATCAGCAGCCAATATTCTCCCAGAAAATTTGACATAATGGGTTTCAATGGGAGAAAAGTATTTCTCTAGCTTATTTTTGCTATATTACAATATAACCTAACTAAAATCACTTAATTCAATTAAAATCAACCAAAACTCAAGCTCAAAACTCATCCATGGAGGTTTGGCCAGCATGGGTGTCCATACCCACTTTCTAATTTTGCATGGAAATGAGAAAAATGCATGGGTAGTGAAAATCACAAGGAAAATCAATGAAATTTACCTTTTTAATGCTTGATTTCTTGATTTCTCTTGATTTTCCCCAAATATTTCTGCTAGGGTTCTTATTTCTTTTCCCCCTTTTCTCTCCTGGTTTGGACAGCTTGAAGAAGATGAGAATTCTGAAATTTTGACCTTTTTAAAGGCTAAAAAAATATAATATTATTTTATTCATTTTTTAATATTTTATTAATTCCTTAAATTCTAGCCATCCATTTGTTTCCAAATTTTTGCCATACACTTGTCTCACATATCCATAGCTTAGATAAAATTCTCAGACTTATCCAAAGTCTTGGTGGAGTAATATTTAAAATTTACACTTTTGCCCCCGTAAAATTCAACATTTACACTTTTGCCCCAAAAATTGAAAAATTGCCCATAGATATATTTTTCATCCCTTATACTCATACCATTCTCCAATTTGTCAAATTTGATCTAAATTCTCTCAAAATCTCAAATTTTGTCCACGGGTGGTAAAATTACGATTTTGCCCCTACACTCCAAAAATCATCGGAATTAAACTTTTTCCCTTCCTATCATTAAATTATACTCCAAATAGTTAATCTTGGTCAAAAATTTCAGTCAATGATCAAATTAATATCTTAGGTGGCAAAATGACGATTTTACCCTTGAACATCAAAATTTTTAATTTTTTCCCAACTGAACCCTCGAACTCCGAACAATCATTTTTAGTCATTCCTGGACTGTAAAATATTAAATTTCATCATACGATTCCTATTTGAACTAGTTCGAGGTTAAATCAATTGAAGTGTACCGTTAGGTACGATATCGGGTTTCGTCTATTCTTAGGAACTTTCCTAACGTAATAACATGCTACTCAGTGCATGTGTGTCATGACATGTGTTTATAGGGTGGGTTTTACACCAAATGTTTAAGTGTCAAGACCAGTTTGTCTAGTTTCGAGATATCATCTCCAATTATGATTTCCAAAGAGCAAGCTGCTATGTATCGACATTAGGCCACAGAAGTATCGAGACATGGCTTAGTTTGGAAATTACCAATGAAGAACAAGTACTGAGACATGCAATTCAAGAATTGAGACAGCAATTGAAATGGGCAATTAATGTATTGAGACTAAAATCATAGGTATTGATACTTCATATCAGACAAGTGAGAAGAAGACAGATTTAATAACCAAAATTTTGAAATCAATCCTTCAAACGGCTATGATAAGGCTCTCACATATAAATGGAAGGCTGAAACACGTTTTTGATGAGAAAGAACACCTAGAGAAGATATTTTAAGCAAGAGTGAAGCTTTCAAGAGAAAATTCCTTCAATCTCACTCTTCAAATCAAGTGTTTCTCATCTTTGCTTACTTAAGTTAAAAGTTCTGCTACTCCTTTGTTAAGCCTTTATTCTCTCTTTATATTCATTGATTTATTCAAACCAAGCTTTTTGTGAGACCTCAACCTCTATAGCCTCGTAACTAGGTGTAGACACTGTAACACGGGCTAGGGGTAATTTTGTCATTTTCTTAATGAGCCCCTAGAAGTAGGCTTTCAAACAATATTATGACCTAAGTAGGCGTAAGGCATAAATGAATGATGAAAATAAGGGTAAAAGGACGAAGGAAATAAAAATAATGATGATTTCAAAGGTAAGGGCAAAATGGTCATTTTTCATCTAGGGTCAAAATTTTAAGTTTTTGTAAATCTGAGTATTTTTAGACCATTGTGGACCTGGCCTTAGCATCAAAAGAGTAAAAATATTGCACAAAGGATTGGAGAAGAATAAGCTAACTTGCTAAAGGCATTTTCGTAATTTAAGAAGAAATTGGATAAGCTTGAGCTATAAATATCATTCCTTCCAGCAGCTTCTTCTTCTTCTTCCTTCCATCTCACGTTTGTTTCCCCCTCCATGGAAGCTTGTTATGAAACCTCCATAACCTCTCTCAAAATAGCTCCAATTTTCATGCTTTTGTGCACTTTTGCATAGAACCTTTATGCTCTTTCACTCTCTCACTTTAAAACCCTTGAAAAATCTTACGTCCATACTTTCTCTCACTAGCTAGGTGTTTAGAGAGAGAAAGAAGGAACTTCTACAATAGCTTGGAAGAATTTTGAAAAGGAATTTCATTATAATCCACCAAGGTGAGTAATGAATTAGGAGTGGTTTTAAGTTGTTGATAATGGCTAGTAATTAAAGTAATGAGTTATGGTATTGGTGAAGTTGCTTATCTATTTCTAGTGTTACTAGAGAAGAGAAACTAAATAGCTAATCAAATGGTAATTGGAAGGTAAATAGAAAGGCTATTGAAGCTTGATTTGGGAAATAGCTTTTGGAGCAATATTAATGTAAATTGGATTGACTGTGATGTTTTTGGTGTGTGATACGTTCCAACGAGGCCGCTCAACCCCAATTGGACCATTAGGGAAGTTAGAGTCAACTAAAGGTTCAACAAATACCGGTGAGTGAACTTGCATTTCAAAATTTCTTTGGGAAATGTAGATGTATTCGGGGTGAAACGTTTGAATGATTTTTATCCAACTTTTCTTTAAAAATTTACCTGGGGAACAAGCCTTTGGTGAAATGTTTTGATGTTGTGAAAATGTGCCACATAAATGGTTCATGTGTTATCACAATATGTTGATATGTATAATATGCATTGGATGTTCCTTTTTGTGTGATGATGATGACCCAGCTATGTGCGGTGTGGGAGTGCACATGAGTCGATGATGACCCAGCTATGTGCGAGTGGGAAGTGCGTGCATATGAGCTGATGATGGTGGGATGGTATACATGATGATGTGTATACATATATATATATATATATATATATATATATAAATATGTGTGTTATAGAAAGTTCATGAGTATGGTATATGGTTGTAATACATGTGAATCTTGCATGTTAAACCTTGGGAATTTCTAAGTATGTTCAAGTTGATTTTGTCCTTGCAGCTAAATAGCTTTTCCTTGATAGAATGAAAATTTGTTGTTGGTGTCCTGTTTCTTGCAGTAGCGAGATTCATTCTCGTTGCAGCAAAAAATTCTCGGGTTTGGAGGGTTACATTGGCTTGATTCTCGTTGCAGCGAGAAAGTTGCTGAAGCTCTTCGCTGCAGCGAGAAACATTATGTTTTTGCCGCCTGCAACTTCCTTCTCGCTACAACAAGAATCTTTCTTGCTGCAGCGAGAAACTTTATGTTTTGGCCGCCTGAATCTCACTGCAGCGAGAATGCTTTGTCGCTGCAACGAGAAACTTTCTATCTTGGATGCTACCCTATTTGGTTTTTGACATATTTTCCACTTCTTTAACATCATGGTTGAGCATGGACTTCTAACATCAAGGATTTAATTAATTAAGCTTGTAATGAGGAGGTTTGGTGAGAAACCCTCGGCTAGTTGACAATTCGAGACAAATTTTGCTACAGCGAGAATGCCTTTCCACTACAGCGAGGACCCGTCATTTTACTTGACTTGACTTGCTTGAATACTATTGAAGTTTTCACTTTTCAAATCCTTTGTTGTGCATGGACCTTTTCGTCAAGTGATTAACTCATTAAGGGTTTAATGAGGGGATTTAATAAGAACTAAACTAAGTTGCATTGTTTTTGAAAATAAATGCATTATGATTTCTTTAAATTTTCCTTATCATTTGCTTGTTCCCTTCTTATATTCACTAACTGGGTTTATACTCACCGTTTTCAACTTCATGTTTTCAGATCAAGAGGTAGCCGGTAGCTGGGTAGAGGTGTCCTCGTAGATTCTTATCCTTGGTAGGTATATTGGCATTCCATAGCTGCACCTTCTCCTTGGTCACTCCGCTGGAAGCCTAGAGTCATTTTTGTTTGTAAATATGTACATGTGATGTAAAGTACTAAGATGTATGTCTTAGACCATATATGTACATCTTGATTGATAAAGCCACCATGAGTGGTAATAGTTAATGTTATTTTGGGTCATTATAAAATGCAATCTTTGATTGTTATAATTTACTATTAAAGTACTTAACGGTTAAGATTATGAGATGTAAATGCAAGAATAGTTGACGGGATGATGAGTAGGAGTATATATATAGGCCTGCTTGGGCTACGTCTATTGGGCCCATGCGCAGGTCATGGCCCGAAAATCAGGTCGTGACACTTTTCTTGTAACACCTCTGACTTTTAACAAGATTAAGAATGCAACTTACTTGATGAGCTTAAGAGACTTCATATATTTGAGATCAATGATGAGATTTCTTATTGAGAAAATTGTGTTAAAAGATAAAGTACTTTTGTTAAATAAGGACAAGATTAGGAATGCCACTACATTCATTGGGCAAGAGATTGGCATTATTGGGTCAATGACCATTTTAAAAAATACATGTGACATGGTTAAGAATGAGTACATACTTAGAAACAAGCAGATCACAAAAATTAATTAAGGGGTTACATATGATTCAAATACCAAAATAAATTGCCAATTGCAATTTTAAGTTCTTAGCTTTTTAATAATTAGTTAACATATTGTATTCTTTAAAGGTATTACCACTCGAATGCATAAATGAGAGAAAATAATTCATTATTTACAAATTGTTGAACATTATAATATGGTTTTCACAATTGTTAAAATTAGTATTAAACAACTGTTACATATGTTATGGTGTGAGTTCATTAAATTTATAAATCAATTCTGATGATTTATAGATCACACTTTTAATTCAATTATTTCAATGCATTCATCAAAGCAAGCCATTGAGTAGAGTATACAAGAGAAAAATCATTTCTAAAGTAATAATTAATATACTGATAAAAATAAATAATAACATGTTAAATGATATTACATAACATTAGTTGTGGGGTTTAGGGTGTTAAATCAAGTGCTAATTTAAAAAATGGATGGAATAAAAAAAGTAATTATATTATCAATAAATTTAAATGTCAATAAAAGAAAGTATAAGATCCACTTATTATTTAAAATAAAATTACAAACTTGATGAAAAGGAAAATGATATGAAAAAAATTCAAAGACCATCATTGGTATTTGTTAAGATAGTACCACAGTGAAAGGGACAAAGATATGAAGAGTGGCTAAGTGGGGGAAAGGAGCAAGAAAATCAAACATAGATAAAAAAAGGGTCCAAAATGGCCAAGTAAGGAGTAAGATCATTGACAAGATAAAAAGTCACTCTAAATTTGATTATAGGGTAATCGAATCTTATATTATCGATCAGATAGTCATAGATATCCGGGTAAAACCAACCCATTGACATCCCCACATGATATGGCACTGTTACCACAATAGTATTCACATACGTTACTTTAGTTGTATTTTGTTCTTTACTATTAGCAATCCAAAAGAACAAGTAACTATTGAGGTAAATTCATGTATTTTTGTTATTTAGGAATGTTAAAGTTGAATTTTATTTAAAAAAAAAACTTTTAAAGATTAAATATATATAGTAAAAATGGTAATCAAACTAAAAGATTAATAATTCCTTCATTTAAATATTTAAGTCGATAATAAATTACTTAAAGAAATGAGTTCAGAATCTCATTTTTAAAATGTAGTTAGCATTGCCAAAACACATGAAAAAGAAAAGAATAACAAGTAGTTCTCCCATCAAATCATCCCAATGGTTATAAATTTTTTCCAAGTATAAAAGGGACTTCTCTAACACATTTGAGATAAGGGAAGAGAAGAGAAAAAGATCATTTGATCAAGAATCAAATGAAATGAAGTAGAGGAAGCGTAAAAGGAGAGGAAAACCAAGCTAGAGCAAGCCATTCCTATTTTTCCAAAAAACTCATGAGCTATCTTTGTGCTCTCACTCATATCTTTTGTAATCATTTTTTAGCTCAACCAAACTCTTCCTCCATGTACTCACATAGCAAAATCAACCTTTTAGAAGTTTATTTGCTTTAAGCTTGTAAAAGAGAAAAGGTTATGCCTTAACCTTTAAAAGGTACTCTTATAAAGGTTATATTTGATCTTTCAGAAAGACGAGAGGTTATGTATGATCCTTGAAAAGACAAAGAAGTTCTGCTTGATCCTTGAAAAGGCTAAGGTTATGCTTGCTCCTTGAAAAGTAGTGATTTCTAAAGGTTATACTTGATCCTTAAAAAGTAGTTTTATATATTGGATTGCAAACTCCTTGGTGAGCGAAGAGAGAGGATGTAAGCACCTTTGGAGAAAGTCAAATCTCTGTAAATGATTTGTGTCTTTTCTCTCTTTTTTTCTTACTCTTTGAACTTGTGCTTTTTATTTTTTGAAACTCATAGCTCTATCTATTTTTCACTTTTCACACTTGTGCTTTTTACTTTGCTTTGAAGAGTTTTGAGAATTTCCTTTTAAACTTGTTCTTTTACTCTCTTTTCAAATCTCTTTTGACTCACTTTGATATATTTGAAGACTTTTGAAAATTTGTTTTCAACATTAGTTGCTCATTTCTCTTGGTTTGTTTTTAAAGTGAAAACAAATTTGAAAATTTGTCATCACGTTCAAAAGTTCGATTTGGTGAAAAGAATTTTTGAAATCCAATTCACCCCTCTTGGATATTCCATCATCATTATTCTTAAGCTAACATGTCTAACATATAGTAATAATAATAATAAAAATAAAAGATTAATAATTCTTTCATCTAAATATTTAAGTAAATTACTTAAAGAAATGAGTTCAAAATCTCTTTTTTAAAATGTAGTTAGCATTGTCAAAAACATGAAAAAGAAAAAGCTAGTAACAATACAAGGGATCAAGTATTTTAATTCCTAAAAAGAAGTAGCAATTAGTTTTGATGAGGAAAGCATAAAGACTAGCATTAGGGAAATGGAGACCGGATCTTAAGCAGTGGTCAAATGCAAAAAAGGTAATGTCTAGTTGTAATTTTCAATGGGGAAGCATTAAAAATACCCAAAGGCAACTAATATGATGGTCAAAAGCAAAAAAGGTAATGTTTAGTTGTAATTTTCAATGGGGAAACATTAAAAATACCTAAAGGCAACTAATATGATTCCAAATATGGAAACCCAATATTTGTTGGGCCATGTGTCCACTAAATTGTACCTCTCTAAGATGTCAAGTATTGGGATGAGATAAGATAGAGGTAGTTGGCAAGAAAATATGAGGGAACAAGAGAAGAGTCGTTTTAAAGAAGGGAAGGGAAATGAGAAGAGAGAAATGAAATGAAAACACATGGTAAAAAAGAAATGTTATATATATTGTATATGCGTAAATTAACAAAGAGGAGGGTGGAGGTGAGGTCATGAGGAAATTTTATTTCCCAGTGACAGTTTGCTTCTCTCTCGCTCCCAATGCTGTTCTTCTCTGAATGCCTTAATCAGTATTCAGGGTTTCTTTGTCTGTCCCTTCTATAGCATTAAATGTTATAATGTCATTTTTGCACGGTGAATTTGAATTTTACTTTGATTCCTCGCAGCCAAGAAATTGCAATTTCATTGAGATATTCATTTTTCTCTAATTTACAGAACATTACGATAATTTATAAGTGAAGGAGCGGGGGGTTTAATTACAAGTCTGTTATGTGAATTTATGTTTCAATTCCTTCCTTTATTTATTTGTTTTTGTTTAATTTGATTTTTGATCCTCGCTTTTGAACTGATGTTCAATGGGGAAAAATATCTAGGTTTTGATGGATGAATGTTAGCCTTTTATCTTGTAGGTTGTAGGCAAAATCCAAGAAATGAATATGACACCAAACTTTTGCAACATGAATACGAGCAGGTGCATGAGTAGCATCATATATATATATACACACACACAAATACATACATATATAATATATTTATATCTAAGTGTGATGCTTGTTCATGTCATTTATACTATTCCAAAATTAGAAATTAATTAGAAATCATTCGTGATCTTTTAATTCTCTATGATCTTGCCACAAAATGAAAAAGAAGAAGAAGAAGAAGAAGAAGAATTAATACGCACCTTCCAATAAAGGAGATAGTATAAGTAAAAGAAGACCCTAGAAATATCAATATCTACTAGCCTAAGCACCTTATATTAATGGTTGAATTGTGTTAGTAAGAATTGTTTTGAACTCAACCAAGTTTAGTCTAAACGGTTCATGAATTTTAGGCCAATATATGTGAAGCGTGGTTAATAAGTATTAATTTAAAATTCTTTCTAGAATATATATATATATATATATATATGTATGTATGTATGTATGATAAAACAAATTAACTCATTCTACTATCACGAAAGGGAGTTGTTTAAGGTGGTATTCAAAACTATTGGTTCAAGTGTTATAGTCAGAATAGGTCATCGGCTTGTTATTTGCCAAAAGCTAATCTAAATGTTAATGCTTTTCTAATAGTTCTTTGGGAAGTCACTAAAAAAACAAGTACATAATGGATTTAAAATCTAGAGTTGAATTCATATTCTGTGTTCTGCTAGTCTGAACTATAGAGTGGTGTTGATATCTTTCCAAATATGATTATCAATTGCTTCTTGAAATTTCATTTGAGATACATATAAAATTGTTGCTCTTATACTAATGTAAGGCTGTGAATTTGTAGATACATGAAGGCTATTCTTATTCTAGGGAAAACTAATCCTTAAGAAATCCTTTGGGAAAAGCTATCTTTGGTATGATTGTTTGACATTTTGACCTGCATGAGTCTTTTTAGGATGGCGATAGCCATTGATCAACATCAAGGATTCAAATCGTTCAGTCGATCTCAAAGATGCAAACTCCAATCCTTCACTCACCTCAATTACAAAATTCTTGAAGTTAGCCATACCAATCTTGCTCGCTCTTTGAAATGAGTGTTTGAAGTTGCAAATTTCTATTGAAGCTTCTCCACCCTTTGCTTTTCCCTTGCCACTAATGTGGAGGAAGATTTTGACACCTAGCCGAAAATTGAAATTATTGATGGCTAAAGAGCACCGAAAGTCAATGCTCTTGTAGTTGAGGTGGCCATAGCCATAGCCTCCGGGGTATTACTGTCAAGCCCTACTCTATTATATACTTGTCATGTCATTCATGTGCTTGATAGAATGTATGCATAAGTGAATGTATCGAAAAATCGTTAAAAGTCGATATTGTACCTAGTGGTACAATCAAGTTGATTTAAGCCTCAAACTAGGCCGAATAAAGATTTTACGATGTATGTGAGAGTTATTGAATCTTAGAATGTCTTAATATGGCGATTCGGAGTTCGAGGATTGATTTGGAGTCCAATCGAGAATTTTCATAACGTAGGGGCAAAATGATCATTTTGCCACCTAAGGGCAAAATTGGAATGTTGGACGAGATTTTTGACCAAGTTTGACTATTTGGAGCATAATTTGAAATTGTGGACTGAAAAATTTCAATTTTGACATTTTCGAGTATAAGGGTAAAACGATCATTTCACATGTCCATGAGGACGTAATTGAAATTTTACACCACCATGACACTTGTCAAGCCCATGAATTTCACCTATTATCACTTTATACTTTGGATAATTATGGGATTACATGTGGTGGTGAGAAATTGCTTAATTGTTAAGTTTTTAATCTTGGACCAATTACATGGTGACACGTGGTAAATTTTAATCCTTCTACAATTCCCTTTAAAAAACCAGCACACACTCTTCCCAAATCACTCTTATGGCTGACCAAGCTAGGGAACAAAGAGCAAAAGAGAAGAACAAACCCTAGGAAGGAAAAATTCAAGAGAAATTGTTGGATTTCAAGGAATCAAGCAAGTAAAGGTAAGATTTTTTAATTTTAGCTTGTGATCGACCTTTCCCATGCATTCTTTTTCATTCTCCATGGCTAAAATTCAAGTTTTCAAGAGGGAACCTTTGCTAGCCAAATCTAGAGAGAGAAGTTTTGGTGATGAATTTTGCTAGATTTCATAATATCCTAGTGTTTTTAGTCATTTTGTGATGTTTGGAAGGAAAAACAAGCAAGAAAATCACATGTTCTTCAACCACCCTCATTTGGCCGAATTTTCTATTGGGCATGTTGATGATGGATTTGGTTGTATTTCATGTTATTTAGCTAGGAATTGATGAATTATGGGGTTGGATATCGAAACCTGTTATTGAAAAATATAGTTCCTTTAGAAAATGGCTTGATGGAAAATGAGAAAATCATAATAAATGGACTTAGATTTGATTCCTAATGATATATCTATGGATTTACGAGACTGTGTAGACATTGATTAGTATGTTAGTTCGGAATCGGAATGAATTTCGAAAAATGGTGAAGTTAGTCAAAAATCAAGTTCATTGTAATGCTTTGGTGTATTAGATTATTGGGAGTGTAATGAATATATTTGGAGTTGAATTGGATGTTTTGGTTAAATCAATGGTGTATAGTTCGAATTAGGTCAAATACAAATTCATTTCGATCACAATTGAACCTACGTAGAACACCGTCTTTAAGTGATTATTCAGACAATTCTCATTCATAAACAGTTTGGCACAAATATATTGAATTACGTGACGTGTATTATGTATAGGTGGTGAGCCATTTGATAAGGGTAAAGATATTGTGCCCGAGGACCAATAATAGGAGTACTTCAAACTCCTGCTATTGTGAGTAATCAGACTTTCATCTTAACTATCTAAAGTAGTTTATACCCGTTTTTATGTTTTAAAGAAAAATAAATTTAAATTGCAAATTATTATGTTTTATAATTGAAGTGTTGATTAAACGAAATGAGATTTATAACTTGTTTTGAAATTGAATACTGGTTTTGGAAATTGAGTAAGTGGAGACTGTATACTTGTGTTATATATATGTTTTGACATATAGTTTGAATTGATGGCTTATGACAATGGGATGGCAAGCATGGTTGGATTTGTGTTTGTGTGGAATATATGAACTGTTTTGCTTTGCCTTGACAGGCTGGTAATATTATATTAGCCATGTCATGCTGTTGAAAATTTTATTGAATTGGTGGGTTACTTAATTAGCTTACTACAGTGGGCGGGTTTTCATGGACCAGCCTATTAGAGGGGCACGATAAACCCGGTTATATTTTACCTTGGTACAAGAGGCGCGGAGGGTATCTCTTAAGGTAAAGTTAGAGTTCACCTCACGCCGAACCACCACGTGAGGGTGAAACTTAGCCAACGCCAAGGAATAACTGTGTTTTTAAATGAAAAAATGAGTTTTATACTTATATGTTATTTTAACAGCCTTGGCGGACTCGGTTGGATGCTCGGTGCAAGGTGTCACAGAGTGCAAGTTTTTGGCACGAGCCAAGTTTTAAGAGAATCATAAGCCTTGTTGATTTTGATGAAATGAAATTGATTTACGTGGGTTGAAATGAGATTTGATGTTATGAATCATATTATGATGAGATGTTTTAAATTGTCTCCATTTACTCGGCTTTAGATGTTATAGATGAAATTTGCTTACTCACTGGGTTTATAAAAACTCAACCCTTCTTTTCACCCATTTCAGGCTCAGGGCAGTCTGTAGACCGCTAATTATGTCGAGGGTTTGCTTTTGGGTTTGCACCCTTAGAAATCGCAGGTCTATAGTCTTATACATATATGTTTATTTTGGGGGCCCACATGTCATTGTAGAATATTTTGTATACCTGGATGTGTGTGCCACTGTATGTATGAATTTATTTTCCTTTTACGCTACAAAAATTATTTACGCAGAGTTCTATAAATATTGTTTTATAAGAAAATAGAATATTTTATTTAATATTTTTATTTAGTTTGATTAGCCAAAATTTTATTTTAAATGGATGATTTAGATTACTAAAATTATTTTTAGATAAGAAATGTATATTTTTTGATCGTATGCTGTATTTTTACCAAGTTTCAAAATTTTCAGGTAAAAATGACCAAAATACCCATATGTGGCAAAAATTATTTTTTTGTTTGTTTTGATTTTAAAATAGTTTATATTCCCTTAAAACATGATATTTAGTAACTATTGCTCACAGGGGAGATATAAAACTGATGAGAGAGCCTTGCGAGGTTTCGGTTGACATTTCTGGTAATGAATGTCTATCGAGACATCGCAGCAGATGTCACGGGCTCGAAGGGAGTACCAGGTCATGACAATTACCGACGCTAGTGTCCAATGGGCTTGGTGGTGCCTACTTTTTACATAACTAGAGTGGTGAAACTATTGCTGTAGCAAAGCCTATTGATGAAGAACCTTTAGCCTTCAATAACCCAAAAGGATTTGGGGGATTAATGTTAGGACAACTAGCAGTAAAACGTTCAGTACGTGTAGGTGAAACTAGCATTCGTGAGTTGGCTGCTTATCTCCTCAATCATGGTGGGTTCGTTGGTGTTCCTACAACATCTCTTGTGAAAGTCTTTCATGTTGCATTCCATGTCAACGAAGCAACTGCTGTTTTTGAAACACCTTATAAGATTGCCTCACTACAAAACTTTGTCTCTCATGACTTTGATGCAGGAGAGTTAGGGCTTCAATTCCTAGAATTGGGATTTTTGACATAAGAATCTTGAATCTAGACTAGCATGCGGGAAACATTCTTGTCAAGAAAAATAACCACCATGAAAATTATACTATCGGGGCAACTGAGCTTGTGCCCATAGATCATGGGCTTTGCTTACCAGAGTGGCTTGATGATCCATAGTTTGAATGGTTGCATTGGCCTCAACCTTCCGTTCCTTTTTCAGAGTTCGAAATTGAGTATATATCGAATCTCAATCCATCTAAGGATGCAGAGCTTTTACAAATTGCACTTCCATCGTTAGAGGTGTCCTCCGTATGAGTTCTTATCTTGTGAACCATATTCTTGAAGAAAGCTACTAATGTTGGCCTTTGTCTTGCCGATATAGGTGCAATGATGACTCAGGAGTTTTGTGGTGATGAGGAAACCTCAATTATACTAGAGACTCTTTGTGCAAAAGCCAAGGAAAGTGTATTTAATACTTTAGAAGCTGATGATGATAAAACCGAGGTAGGGATTGAAGACTTGGAAAATTTTCAATTTGATGACAATGAAACTAAAGGTATCTACAATGAGGTTGCAGATTTTCCAAAGCTTTTACAGAGTCATGATTTGAATTTGGCTAAGTCGTAAAAATCTTTACGATTTTCATCCGTAAGATCAATGTCGGGGTTTTATGGTGCTTTATGATCTCCTTTATACGAGGAAATTGACAATGGCGATACTAATTATGACACAAAAAATATTATCGCCAAAAATGGTGATGATAATGACAAAAAAAGTAGCTGCACCAATGATGACAGCAAAGCATGAGGGTTGGTAAAAAGCATGAGTTTCTCAGTGCAAAACTATAATCACGAAAGTAGGGGTATTTTTTTCGAGAATATGAGTGAAGATGAATGGGAAATGCTCCTCAAGAGTTTTGAAAAGCTCTTGCCTCAAGTATTTGAGGGCGCAAAGTGCATGTGTGCCAAGCAAAGGTTGGGAACTTCCTGCAAGTTCTGAGAACAATGTTTGAAAGGTAAGACAACTAAAATTAAAAGATCCTATATTAATTTGTATCTTACTAACATGAAGAAATTGTACATTGTTTGTGAGACCTTGATCTTTATAGACTCGTAACTAGGTGTAGACGCGATAACACGGGCCAGGGATAATTTTGTCATTTCCCTAGTAAGCCCCCTAGAAGTAGACTTTCAAACAATATTGAGGCGTATGTAGGCCTAAGGAATAGATGAATGATGAAAAAAAAGGTAAAACGACGAAGGAAATAAAAATAATGATGATTTCCAAGGTATGGGCAAAATGGTCATTTTTCATCTTGGATCAAAATTTTTAACTTTTCGTAAACTCGAATATTTCTAGACTATTATGGACTTTGTCTCATTCTCAAAAGAGTAAAGAGATTGCACAAAGGATTGGGGGAAGACAAACCTAACTTGTTAAGGGCATTTTCATAATTTAAGAAGAGATTGGATAAGCTTGAGCTATAAATATCATTCTTTCCAGCAGCTTTTTCAATTTCCAACAACTTCTTCTTCTTCTTCCTTCTATCTCACGTTTGTTTTCCTCTCTCAAAATAGCTCCAATTTTCAAGCTTTTGTGCACTTTTGCATAGAACCTTTGTGCTCTTTCACTCTATCACTTTAAAACCGTTGAGAAATCTTACTTCTATACTTTCTCTCACTAGCTAGGTGTTTAGAGAGAGAAAGAAAGAACTTCTACAATAGCTTGGAAGAATTTTGAAAAGGAATTTCATTATAATCCACCAAGGTGAGTGTTGAATTAGGAATGGTTTTAAGTTGTTGATAATGGCTAGTAATTTAAGTAATGAGTTGTGTTATTGCTAAAGTTGTTTATCTATTTCTAGTGTTACTAGAGAAAAGAAAATAAATAGCTAATCAAATGGTAATTGGAAGGTAGATAGGAAGGGCTATTGAAGCTTGATTTGGGAAATAGCTTTTGGAGCAATATTAATGTAAATTGGATTGGCTGTGATGTTTTTGGTGTGTGATAGGTTCCAATGAGGCCCCTTAACCCCAATTGGACCATTAGAGAAGTTAGAGTCAACTAAAGATTCAACAAATATCGGTGAGTGAACTTGCATCAAAGTGTTTTTGGGAAATACATATGTGTTGGGATGAAAAATTTAAATGATTTTACTTGGCTTTTCATTTAATTATGCATGGAAACAAGAGTCAACTCCGTTGATCTGTTCAAAGTTCATCCGTGCAGTGTTTATGACACTTTGTGTGAGACCTCAACCTCTATAGGCTTGTAACTAAGCATAGATGTAATAATACGAGCCAAGGGTAGTTTCATCATTTTCTCTAATAAAGTCCCAAAGGAAAGTTTTATGATATTTTAAGGTCTAAATAGGCATAAGACTGCATAAATGACGTGTAATGATGAAAACATGAAGAAAACTAGAAATGACAATAATTTTCACAATAGGGGCAAAATGGTCATTTTTCACCTCAGGTTAAAATTTTAAGTTATCACGAACCCGAGCATGTCTAGACCATTATGGATCTTATCCCAGTGTCAAAGGAGTAAAAAGATTGCACAAAGGGTTGCATGAGAACAAGCTAACTAGTCAAGGGCATTTTCGTAATTTTAAGGGAATGGATAAGTTTGGCCTATAAATACTTTCTTCTAGCAGCTTCTTCTCCCATTTTCTAGCAGCTTGTCTTCTTCTTCTTCTTCTCTCTTACGTTTCTTCAAAACCTCCATGGAAGCTTGATGTGTAGCTTACAAAATTTTCTCTCTCTAGCTTAGTTTTCATACTTTTAAGCCCTTTTGACTAAAACCCTAGTATTCTTTCACTCTCTCACTTCAAAACCCTTGGTAAAGTTTATTTCCATACTTTCTCTCACTAGTTAGGCATTCTAGAGAGAGAAAGAGAGAATTACCCCACTTATTTGGAAGCTATTGGAAGGGAATTCAACTACAAAGAAACCCAAGGGTGAGTGATGAACTAAGCTTGGTTTTAAGCTGTAGAAAATGGCTAGTAATTGGGATTATGAACTATTTTATTATTGAGTATGTTCATTACTTTTTTAGTGATTAAGATAATGAACATAGATAGCCATTTAATGTGGCAATTGAAAACCAGCTAAGAGATAGCTTTTAGGGTTCATAGTGTGTAAATTGACCTATTGCTTATGCTAATGTGATCCTAGGTTCTAAGGATGCCCCATCATCTCATTTGGACAATTAGGGGAATTGGAGTCATCTAAAGGCTCTACAATCATCGGTGAATGGACTGCCTATCAAAATCATTTTGGGAATGTGAATGTTTTGTATAAAGTGTTTGAATGATTTTATACAACTTTTCTCAAAATTGAATGCCTTGGGAACAAGCTCTTGAGAAATGGTTTATGTTATGACACGTGGTTATTATGAATTTCTATGCGGCTGCATTATGTTGATATACATATATGTTTGAACATAGTGTTGTGTAATTATATTGACTCGGCTATGTGCGAGTAGGGAGTGCGCATAAGCCGAGGATGACCCGGTTATGTGCGAGTAGGGAGTGCACATAACCCGATGATGACCCAGCCATGTACGAGTAGGGAGTGCGCATGAGATGGTGATGATGATGATGTGATGGTATGTATGATGATGATGGGATGGTGTGTATGATGATTATGGGTATACGTATACATATATACATATGTAAATATGTGTGTTATAGGAAATTTATGAGTAATGGTATATGGTTGTAGTGCATGTGAAACTTGACATGTTAAACTTTGGAAAATTGTCATGTGTTTCATGTTGGTTTGGACATTTCAGCAAGGTGGTTTTTCTTTGGGAGAAAAGGGAAATTTTTCATTGGTATCTTGTATTTCGCTGCAGCGAGAAACTCTTGGGTTTGAGAACCTTCACCAGAACTGGTTCTCGTTGCAGTGAGAATGAATTTTGCTGCAACAAGATAGTCACTGTAGCTTCTCGTTACAGCAAAAAGGAATCTCGCTACAACGAGAAACTCTCTGTTTCATCAGCTGAATTTTGCTGTAGTGAGAAACCTTCTGTTTCTGGGTTATAATTTCGCTGCAGCAAGATTTTTTCTCGCTGCAGCAAAAAACCTTCTGTTTTTGTCTCCTATCTTGTCCAATTGCTGCCCTATTTTTCACTTCTTTGCTACCATATCGGAGCATGGACTTCCAACATTAAGGATTAAATGAGTTAAGTTTAAAATGAAGAGGTTTAGTGAGAAACCCTTGGCCAGTTGAGAAACCCTCGTTCGGCTAATAACCAAATCCCAACGTCGCTACAACGAAAATTCATTCTCTCTGCAACTGCCTTTCCGCTACAGCGAAGATTCGTTGTCATATTTGACTTGCTTACGTATCATTGAAGCTTTCATTCTTCAAATGGTTCGTTGTGTATGGATTCATGATTTTCAAATGATCAATCATTTAAGGGCTTGATGAGGGGTTTTTAATATGAATGGAACTAAATTACATTGTTTTGAAACAAGTGCATCATGATTTTTAAATTTTCCCTTGTTGTTGCTTGTTCCCTTATTTGTTCACTCACTGGGTTTATACTCATTATTTTCAACTTCATATTTTCAGATCACGAGGCAGCCGGTAATTAGGACGAAGTGTCCTTGTAGACTTATATCCATCTTTTGGTAGGTGTCCGACATTCAGTAGTTGTACATTCATTCGAGTCCCTCAGCTGAAAGTCGAGTATTATTTTGTTGTGTATAGATGAACCTAATGTAAATTGTTAAGATACATGTTGTAGACAAATGTATATACACTTGTTTAGTATGCCAGTATGAGATGACAATGTTTAATAATATTTTGATTCTAAGTTTTGAAAAATGACTTAGCAGTTTATGATGGAATGATGAACACATCAGATTAATAGGCTTGCTTGGGCTTAGTGGACTACGTCCATTGGGCCCATGCGCCGGTCATGGCCCGAAATTTGGGTCGTGACACTTTGTTTTATGGTTGTAATAAGTTTTAAATACTTATTTACTTAGCCATGATATGGCATCTGTTTATACATGTCTATATGTTTTAATTTTATCTTTATTCCAAATGTTTGAGCACATGATTATGCATTTAAATTCTGTTTTATTCTTTTAAAATTTTGATGATGTTATTTACACTTATGTATTATACAATTATGATGAGATTAGTCTCATAGTAAAGTTTAATACTTTGTATTTTTGTCTATCTGTATCTAAGGTTTACTTCGGTCAAGTGGGCTTACCTATTTGATCCCGTGTGTTGGTTATAGCTGAATTTGGATAATGACAAAGTTGGTATCAGAGCTCCAAGTTTGTATAAATCCTAAGCATTTTGTTCTGTTCAGTAGAGTGTTGGGTTTTTTTGTGGAATCTTGTTTGAGGTTTGTGTATCGTGGCACAAATCATAAACAAGAGACTACATAAATTCTCTTGTCTATTTAGAAACCTACCTATCTGTTCACTTTGAGTTAAGCGTTTGCTCTTATTTAAATAAGGATGTCACATAGAACACAAGCGACAGCTAAAGGCACGGTAGAATAAGATGCTGTCATTGGGATATCTCTAAGGTCGCGTACAACCACTGCCAAGGGTTGTGGAAAGTGTGGAAGAGCTGCTAAATCTGTTAGAGCAGAGACACACATGAGTAAGCCATTTAAGGAGCAACCTCCCAAGGTTGAGATAGTACACCTAGCAGAGGGCATTATTGTCATGACCTAATCCTAAGTAGCAATCGACACACAGGCCCAACGGGCTAAACCTATTAGACCTATGCAAACCTCGTAATAAGTCACTCGTCAAATGACATCATAATCATACCTGCCATCCATGGCGTAAGTGTCACATCCCATTTTGTGATGGAACATGACTGGTGCATGGACCCAAATGGATATAGCCCACTAAACCCAAGCAAGTCTTTCTAACATTCATCATTAAACATTCATCAATGCGAAAACATACCTAAACATCTATATGCATACATTATCAACTCTTGCATATAGATTAATAATGTAATATGCCTAAACATCTGGCTACATTATCATAACATACTCATAATCCATAAAACATGTTTCATAATATGCAAACATAAACATAACATAGACTGACTCGTCAGCGGAACATGACTCAACCTCTAGGCTGCAAGTGGCTACTAAATCACCTACCAAAAGAGGAATGGATCACGTCTTTATGACATTGGTTGTTAGCAAGAGAATGATATCATTGATCTACAACAAAAATAATGAGGACAAATAACATGTGAGTTGCAAAAACTCCGTAAGTGGATACGTGGAAGGGGACAAGGCAATGGGGAGAGTTTTTCATAACCATGCACTTGTAAATACATATGATTCATAAATCATTCCTTCATTTCCATAACAATCATGAAACATAGCATTTAAACTTAATTTAAATAACGTGTCATGGAAAACAAGTTTCAATAAACCATTAGAAACCTTTCGCCTATGAAAATCTTTTGGAAAACATTGAAAACTCATTTTTGGAAAGAATGTATTGATGCTTTTGGAAATATATTGATACCTTTGATAAATCTATTATGTAGAGTAATAGTGCACATTTTTGGGCATGAAATTAGCCAAGTCCTTGAGGTTTTTAAGTGAGTTTTTGGGTAGTTTTTATGTTTTTCGTTTATAAGTTCAAAGTATGTTGATTATTTTAATTCGAGTAATTTAGTTCAATTTTGTAATTAAAATGTCTAATTTTCCATCACTAATTTAGTTCTTTGGTTTTGAAGGTTCTCAATAAAGCTTAATGATCAACCATGCAAAAATGGCTAGGTACAAACTTTCGCTAAACATGCTATAGTATTTTGAGCATAAGTCATGTTACAACTGTTAGATCGACATGATTCTTGAACCACTAGAAAGCTAAGAGGAAGGGATACAACTTTTATGTTTATCACTTTGCCTAGTTCTGAGCAGATCATTGTCAAAATCATGTTGGAAGTAAATGAATTTCTATAATTCTACACAAGGCTCTTTGAAGGAGTCAGCGTTGCGGCCTTGAGGATTCCAGTGCTGCGGCACCACGGTCATCTACCTCTCCCATACAAAAACAGAAAACAAAGCGCCATGTCACTAGCTACCTAGCCCTGCGATGCCCTGATGTAAACTAGGCTCACACTTGGACTTAAGAAAATGGCACCACTGTGCCAACATGATGTTTCCAAATTTAAATGTTAAAAGATTTTTTATTCTAGGGCTTTTCAAGGGCTTATAAATAGGACTTTTCTTCATAGAAATTAGGAGAGGAACAATAGCCTTTTTAGAGAAAAAAGAGAAAGTTCTATGCAAGAGAAAAGTGAGAAGAAATCAAGAAGATTGGAGATCAAACTCGATAGAGAATTGTTTCTCACTCTAGTTTTGTTTTCTCTGTATTCTTTTGCTGTAGCTATGGATTATTTTCTTGAGAAAGTGTTGTTTGCTACAAATATTATGAGATAAATAGTTTTTTTTAGGATTATGGTTGATCTTAGCATGTAATTTGAATTTTATCTCTTGTTTGCTTAAAATTATTGGGTATGAATTTATTGTTGCTTCTATTTTGTCTGATCAACAGGGTAGATTGATATGGATTTCTAAATGCAAATTAATGAAGGGAATTCAGAATAGACCAAGGATTTGAATAACATGTATTTATGTAATCTAGAAGATTAGGTTAATTGATTAGCAATTAGGATAGACATACTTAGTTGGCATGTGTAATAAATAATAGAATATGAACTTAATGAACTTATCTTTAATTAATTCACATAGACATATACTAATTAAATAGAATAGGTATTTCTACAAGAACCTCGACAGAAACTTGTAGATATTTGTGGCTTCTAGGCTAACAATACAACCTAGTGATTTAAGTATAATGAGAGATGTTCAAATTAACATGTTAAAGGATTCCATAATCTTAGGCATTTAATCAACATTTTTTAACTAACTTTTGTCATCATGTTTTTAGTTTAGTACTGTTAACTAGATTTTGCTTTTAATTAATTTACAGCAATTTGTTTACTTGGATAACATTAATTTGGAATAATTTTAGTATTTAGTGAGAATTTAAAAACAATTCTCTGTGGGATACAATACTTGACTTACTTTTATGTAATTTGTTCAATACATACACTTACATGTACTAAATTGACAATAAGTTTTTGGCGTTGTTGTCTGAGGAATTGCATTCTTTATTTTTTTTCTAATATTAATACTAAACAAATTAGTCTTAATTCAAGGTTTTCTTCTATTATTTTTCAGGTGCTTTTGATAAATGTATGAGAAGAAACTTGGAGATTATTTCCTGTGATCCAAAGATAAAGAGAACATTTAGAAGATTTCGTAGGGAAAATCTACAAAATTCTAATCATATTGATTCAATGGCAGACCAACAAAGACAATAACAAGTTCAAGAGCTAGTAATAGAAGAAAATCAATCATTACGAGACTATGCTATTCGGTTAGTACAAGGGCTTCACTCAAGCATTACAAAGTCAACTATTCAATACAACAATTTTGAGATCAAGCCAACCATCATCCAAATGATCCAAACTTCAGTTCAATTTGGGGGTTTACAAAATGTCATCCTCGATATGCAAGGTGATGCCATTTGGTAGAACAATTGTGGCATTCTTGAAGCCATCAATAATCTCAATGGGACCTGATATTGCATGGACATTTGCCTTACGCAATGTCACACTCAAGAAAAAGTGCTTGCCATAAAGTATGGTACGTGTCATTGCACAATAAAGCAAACATGCATCTTCTTTTTTCTCGATGGTTCCCATTTTCTCTTGTATTGACAACTTCAACTGTCAAGCATCATAAAAATTTGCAAATTAGTCATGAGATTGAAATTTTCAAATAATAAATATGGAATCAATTTCATAATAATTTTATTAAATGACCATATTGTTCTTCTTTGGGAACAATCAACCAAGGGTAATATTCAGAAAAAGAGTAAAACAAAGAAACGTTAAAATCCTCAAATCCTAAGTCTGGGTTGTCTTTTATCATTCTGATGCCTTATCTTGGCTAGCAAGGTCTTAAAGAAATCAGAGACTTCCAAGAACGTTCTTACTTCTATAAAAGCAAGGTGAGTCATCTTAACAGAGGCATTATTAGTTTCAACATTAGTCAAAGCAGTAGAATTCTCAATGGCATGAGTCTTAATACGCTTGCCTTTATCCTTCAAGGATGCTTGGTATAGATCAACAAAGTGCTTTGGCATACGACAGGTACGCGAGTAGTGTCTAGACATGCCACATCGATAGCAGATACTTGTATCATGCTTCTTCACGGGCTTTTTGCCCTTGCCATGATATGGCCAAAGGTTGGATTGCCTAGGGCAGTTAAGTCTTCCGCCCCTTGCCTATGTTCACGATCCTTAAGTCGGCCTGTACTCTTACTGGAGTTAGCATTTGCTTCAGGCAATGCTTTTGAGCTAGCAGGTCTAAGATCATGGTTCTTGAGTGGCAATTCATTAGTTTGCTCTGTAGTCAAAAGGACAAAAATCAACCCCGAGTATGTCTTAAACTAACGCTGCCAATATTACTACTACAATACAATATTTGAAGCATGGAAGCTGAAAAAAGTTTTCTCTAATAGTTTTGATTCAATGAGCTTAACACCATATAACTCCAGTCGAGAAACAATATCAAATAAGGTTGAGTTGCAGTCGGACACTAATTTGAAGTCTTACAACTTGAGATGCTGCCAGTCATATTGTGCTTGAGGGAGGATAAATGTTTTGGTATGATCATACCTCTCTCTTAACCTTGTCCACAAGATCTCATGGTCTCGAACGGATAAATATTGAGTCTTCGAACTCATGCAAATGACGGTGAATAGAGATCAGTGCATTCGCCTTATCTTTGCCATTTGCTTTCCCATCTATAATAATTGCATTAGCAAGGCCTTACCTTTGGAGATGTCTTGGTATGATCATACCTCTCTCTTAACCTCATCCACAAGATCTCATGGTCTCGAACGGATAAATATTGAGTCTTCGAACTCATGCAAATGACGGTGAATAGAGATCAGTGCATTCGCCTTATCTTTGCCATTTGCTTTCCCATCTATAATAATTGCATTAGCAAGACCTTACCTTTGGAGATGCATATCCACATCAAGGCACCGAGATAGATAATTTCTTTCACTCACTTCCAAGATATGGAACTTGAGCTTTTTAATATTTTCCATAATTCTACGTGTAGAAAAATGGACCCATAAATTAATTATGACAACTGTAGGGGTTTCTGGAGGCCCATCGCCGCTTCAGGGGCTGGAGGGATGCTCTAGGTTAATTGTCAGCTTCAAGCCAACTGGACGGTATACAGAATCAAAATCTAATTAGTTAATGAAGAGCCAAGAAAATTACCTCCTCTTTGGTGATCATGATGATAACGTGTTGTCAAAGAAATAATAGAAACAAGAAGAAAAAAAGAGATATTGAAAGAATGCTCTTTATGTATTATTGAAGCAATGCTTGGAATAAAAAATAACTATGATACAAATGAGGGTGGGGTGACCCCTTATTTATAGTTGAAGCCCTTTATAGATCAATAGCTATCACAATCTGCTACTAAGATACATATCCAAATTGCATGATCTTCTTGATAAATCTCACATTATCACCTAGGTAATATCCATATGAAATATCTAGAATGTAGATAACACATTTATCATTGATCAAATTTAGTCTAATTTAAATTGATCTAATATGGTGTGATGTGTCTATATTCCATAACAACCTAATTTAATTAGAATACTATTAGTCAATTTTTTTAGAATTTTATTTTTTCGCTTCAAAGTTATGAGCTACTTTGAATTGTTAATAAAATAATCTTAAATAAATTTTTTCCTTTTAATTTTTCTTTTTTTCCATCATTATGTATTTTTTTTTTGTTTTTTAAGTTGATAAATGTTAAATAAAAAATATTTTCTTTATTATTTAATTAAACTAGATTATGACATGCTTTGTATTTTTTTTAATTTTTTACTTATTTGAGATTAAGTCTAGACTAATGATAATCCATCATCAAAGAACCAAACAAAGTGAATAGTAAAGGGACCAAACAATGCATTTTGAGATAAAAAGGACCAAATTGTATTTTAAAAATATATTGAGAGAAGTTTTTACATTTTACCCTTAAATAAATAATCAAAATTTCACACACATCATTGGTACAAACACTTAAATGGCACCGAAGGATAACGTTAGAAGTATACACCCCAAATTTTGAAAAAGCACATACAATTTACTCAGAAATTAATTGTAGTGAAAGTTATAGGAGAGTGTAAGAATCACTAATCGACTATTAACGATAAAGAAAATTATAGAAGGATTTAATCATTACTAATTATTACATTGATGTTGCTTGATCCCTTTATAGTTAGAGCAGTAATTAAAAAAATGAGAAGATAAAGGTAAGAATCTTACAACTTACAAAAATTTTAAAGATTAAAAACAATAAAAGAAACTTACAGTTCAATCAAGTCAAATCCTATTTAAAAACTTAACAAACCAGTTCAATCGAAAAATTGAAACGATTTGAGCACAAGAAGTTTTATATCTATTTCCGAACCAAAGAAGCCACATCCTTGATTGAACTGAAATCTGAGCAAGCCCATCTTGCTGGTTAAAATAGAATAATTCTAGAAATATAATAAAAATAAAACATTGCAGGAGAAGGCTTTAAGGAACTAACAAGGAAACCTGGGTGATTAAATTTTGATGTTTGAACAATTTATGTCAATAAAATGCAGCTGCTACCCTACCACTCTACTGTCATGTTTCGATATACATTCAAACACCGAAAGAGCTTGGTTAAGACAATTGCTCAAAGAACAATTTATGAATTCTAAACCATTTAATATGAAAACTAAATAGGAAGAAGGCAGGGAACAACTAAGCAGGCCATATTATCATTCCAAGCATTATTACTTCAACAAGGTTAATTAGTTTTCCCCTTTTGAAGAGCTGGTAGCCTTGAGTACAATGATACCGTTCACATCATTAGACATGAAAGCTATTTGTAACCAATCTGCTTTCAATTATTAACATTATCAACAGGCCACACAACAGACAATGCCCACTTCCATTAAATATGGTGTCCACCCTATATCAACTATAACTTCATCTTACCCTGGAGGCCAGTTCATTTGGCGCCCTCCAAGGAGGTGGACATGAATGTGATACACGGATTGACCTGCAACAGAACATACCCATATCAATAAAATTCTAAAACATCCTCAAGTTTCTCTCCCAACAGAAATGGACATTAATATTTCTCAATTAAAAAGTACATGGAAGGAAGAATACATACATCCTTGCGGGCCATCATTAATCACAATCCTGAAGCCATCTTCTAGTCCTTCCTGTTTCGCAACAAGCTTTGCAATATAAAGAAGGTGGCCAAGGATCTCACAGTGCCTCTCCTCAGCCTACAAAATAGAATTCACATCTATAAGACTACAGAGGGATCAATAAAGGAATATGGATATTCTCAATTATACCAGCGTATTTCAAATGTTGTGGCAAAAACTAAACCCCTCTGTTCTACAACAGGTTGGAGGCAACAAGCAAGTTTCAGCACAGGACAAAACCTAACCTTAAAACAGAATAAACTATAAGACTAACAGAGGGATCAAATAAGGAATATGGAAATTCTCAATTATAATAACCAAGGTTCTATAAATGCTTTGGCAAACCAAACTCCAAGTTTCAGATGCAGCATCGGAAAGGAAGAAAATTTACAAGGTAATATAATTAGTGGTCTGAAGCAGGTGTTTTTAAATAGCGGCCATCAGTAGCAGCAGCCACCTAAACTGCTATTGCCCACTATTAAAGTGGCAACAAAAATTCACAAATCTCACGGTAAGTGGTGTGGCCAGAATGGTGCATGGCCGTAGATTGCTCCTGATGGGCAGCTATGGCTGATTTTTGTCTTCTTGCATTTCAATTAGGGAAAAAACTGCTCTTCAATACAATCACAAGTCATCAAATAAGAGAATAAATGATCAAGTTGTACAGTTAGAACCCATCAATCTACAAATTTTATCTTTTTCTCCTAGAATTTCTTAAACAAACCTCAATAGCATTTGAGAGGACTTGCTTCCATTGCCACTGATTTACATTTTGGTAAGGTAGGTCTACTTTGAATGGAGAGGGAACGAGATTGGCAGTTGGCAGAGGGCAGTGGATTCCCTAGTGAGGATGTCGATGGTGTGGGCCATGACCAATGAGACTAGAGGGAGATGGAGATGATGAAGAGAGCTTTGACTTTTAGTAAAAAAATTAAAGAAGGAAAAACAGGGGCTCAGACATGCTTGACCAGGGTTCAAATGTTGCACTAATGTAGAACAAGTTGGGGAAAAGAGATATATAATAGAAATTTAGAGTGAAAATCTGACAGAAGCAATTAAGGAAAGATAGAGGAAATACGTAGGGAAATAGAAGACTCAGGGAGAAAACAAGTATACTAGATGATGAAAATCACAATACTCAATATCTTAAGATCTCAAATATTCATCATCCAAAACCTAATAAAAAATAAATAACATAGGTATTTATAACTAAATCAAAAACCCTAATAAAACACAAAATACCAAATATAACCATAAAATCCTAAATACTAGGAAAATAAGTAAAATATTAATCAACATATAAAAACCTGAATAATCTAAAATAGCCTACATATATGTAAAGGTTACTATCAAACGTTTGTAATATAAAACAAAGTCCTACATAACTTAATCACTCAACTAGAAGATTTCCATCCTCCACCATTCTCCCTTTGTTAGAGAAAACTCAACCTCAAGTTTTGAAAAAAAAGAAGCAAAACAAATTTCCAGCAAGATCCATTAATAGCAGTGTCAAACCTGATTTTCACTAGTGGCACCAACATCTTCAACAAAGCAACTTGCACCTCATTTTTCAGCACACTTGGAATGATAAAGTCACTAGAAGAACTATCATCAATAACAATGTGCTTAATCTCAATAATTGGAAGGATAAAACCAACAGATGAAGGATCTTCACTACACATCACTTGAAGTGTTCAGTTGCTTGGATAGCCACATATTGAGTTGCAAAACCTAGAGTCAGCATTCTCATTTCCCACAATTTCAACTCTAAGTAAATCATGTTGCATTAACTCATCAGTATCTGCCCCATGCATCAATCTCTTAATCGTTTTTCAACATTATTGTTCTTTTTGGCCTCAAAAATAAAGGATGCGTTTACAGCCATAACATCTTTAGCATGTTTTTCAACTTTCATTTTTATTTCTCAAACACATTGGAGGAACATACTAGAGATAACAAACTTGAAAGACAATCAAGGAATAATTTTCCCAATTGAATACATATTTCTCCAAATTGATCCTTCACTTCCATTAATATTAATCATACATGCATTTTAATCTCCAATTTTCAGGTACTTTCCTACTTTGAAGTGTATAATCTTTGAAATCGCGGTATTCATATTCTTGAAAGACTAGGATGAATATTCTCAAAGCCATATCTATTTCTAAAAGCAATCAACTGATCTTGTAAGTGCAAAGCAGCTACACAAATATCATACTCCAAACTCTCTATTTGCTACAAAGTAATCTTGTTAACCTCAAAATACAAATTTCATAATCTGACCACTTAGATTTTAGGGTAAAATACCCCCACCTCCCTAAATTTTGATCGAAATTACATAGACGTTCATTAGTTTTCAAAATGGACAATCCGCCTCAAAAAAATATTTTCCATTAGATATGTAGATTCAGTCATTAGTCAACCGTTAATGTCTTAGTCAGTTTAATGATATGACAATATTAAAAAGACAATTTTACCCTTAATTAATTTTAAAAATTACTATTATATAAAAGCTCCTCATCTACGGAGCACCGAGTGCTCCCCTTTGGGGAGATCAATGCTCCCTATTTTTTTATTTTTTTCAAAAAAAATAATTTTTTAAATTAATAAAGAATGAAAGGATATTTTAGTCATTTCATAATTTCTGTTAACGATGTTTGCACTCTTGGAGCGGAGTGTCTATTTCGAAAATTAATGGACCCGCTAGCAATTTTGATTAAAACTTAAGTAGGTAGAGGTATTTTACCCTAAATTTTACCTTTAAAGGATGGATCTGGCGAAATGAACCTCAAATTCCAATCGTTAAGTCAAAATTAGCAGATATGGAGGATTTGCAATAAAACAATTGCTGACATGGATTGACACATGCTGACGTGGCAAGTAATGTGTCAAATGACATCAGCAAACTAGGATGGTAGTCGGAGCATGGCTGTGCGAAGCAAGGTATTTGCAATTAGGGCTGTGCAAAATCAAATCGAGCCCAACCAATTCAAGTTCGATTTCCTCAGTTCGATTAGATAAGTATTCAATGATATCGGTTAATTAATTTCAGTTAGAACGATATTATTGGTTCGGTCTTCAATTTGGAGTTTTCCCAACCAAAGCAACCAAAGTCCATATTACTTATATAATGAGGGGTCCTTTGGGGCTTTCAATGGTTAGGAAATTATTTCCCTAATCTCCTTTGGCCCGTTGCTGCTGATAGCCAAAAATCCATCCCTCCTTCCTCTTTAACTCTCCCTTCTTGTAGCTCACCCTCACCGTCACCGCGCCCTCACCATTGCCTCCAGCCTGCATCTCCAACTAGTCACCAACCAGCAACTACCCATCCTCTTCCCCTTTTTTCTTGTAAAATTTTTTGTTCAAGTTCAGTTTTCGGTAACCAAACAAAATTCACCAAAGTAGTTCAATATTCGATTTTTCCATTACTAAAGGTCTTTGATTCAATTACGGTTTTTTCATAAGATGAATTTGATTTTTTCAATTTTGGGATTTTCAACACTGATTTCACCAAAATAACCAATTGCACAGCCTTATTTGCAACCCGACCAGCTTCATAGGGGCATGTGAGATGTTAACTAACAACATGATTTCATAGGTGAATCTGCACCAACTACTAAAACAAATGGTGGCTGTGTCTTTCTCTTACTACTAGATAACCACAAATATAACTACGGTTATTTTTTCTTTTTTAACGACTAGATAACTTTAATAGGTTTGCCCTCGACTAGTTATTATGGCTGTGCAATCGGTTAATTCAATGAAATTGATACTGAAAACCCCAAAATCAAAAAACCTGAATTCATCTTATGTAAAAACCAAAACCAAACTGAAGTATCTTTACTAACCCAAATACTAAACACCAAACTACTTTGGTGCACTTGGTTCAATTAACGAAAACCGAGCTTGAACCAAAAATTTACAAGAAAACAAGAGAAAAGGAGAAAAGGATGGGTGACTGTCGACTAGTGATTGGTCGGAGATGTAGGCTTGTGGCGATGGTAAGGGCATAGTGACGATGAGGGTGAGCTACGAGGAAGGGAGAGCAAAGTGGGGAGGAGGGATGGACTTTAGGCTGTCAGTAGCAAATGGACAAAGTGAATTAGGGATTTAATTTCCTAAGCTATGAAAACCCCAAATACCCCTCATTCTATAAGTAATATAAACTTGGGTTACTTCAATTACGAAAATTCCAAACTGAAGATGGAATCAATAATATTATTCTAATTGAAATTAATTAACCGATATCATCAAATGCCGATCTAACCGAACCGAAAAAAACCAAACTCACTTAAATTCAGTTCAATTTTTTGGTTTGGTTTGATTTTGCACAACCCTACTAGTAAGGCTTGCAACTTGGATTGATAGGTGATCAAACAACTGGACAACAACGAACAAATTTTCTCTGTACGTTTTATTTTAACAAACTTAGCTGGATCTTTTTTAGCAGATCTACAGGATAAGCTCATAGAAAAATCTCTTCTCAGCTCTGCTACCAAATTGACATAGAACAAGTAGGGGAAAAGAGATATATAATAGAAATTTAGAGAGAAAATCAAAGAAAAACATAAGCAATTAGGGAAAAACAGAGGAAATAGGTAGAGAAATATAAAACTCGGGGGACAACTAGAAAGGATAACTGCAAAAGACAATCACTACATTCAATATCTCCAAATCTGATATATTTATCACTTAACCAAACCTGAAATAACATAAGTATTTATTATTAACCAAAACCCAAATAAAATGCAAAACATCACATTACCTTGGCCATTCCATTCCAAGTCTCTTCCAAATGGAGGCACATTTCTATGGTTTGATTCAAATTTTGGTAGGGAATGACCATTCTGGTCAAAAGGCCTATCCAGATTAGAGTTGTCTCCACCAAGTTTTGCAATAGATGCTTTCTAGAGTGCTTTATTGCTAAGTAGGCTCCTCTTGTGGAAGAGCATTTCTACTACAAAATCAGAATGGGTTTGGCTCTCAAACTATTTTAATTTATGCAGGAAGTTAGTTTTAACTTCTAGACAAAGCTAGAAATCATAACTTCTCCAAAAAGTACTAATGTATAGCAATAAATATTTAATGATTTTCTTTTTACATTTTCATTTTACCTTTCTATGATTCATAAAATTATAAGCAATATAATGTCTACACTTATCTTTTTTTATCTAGCTTAAATTTTTTTATTTGATTTTATTTAATTTGTTAAAATGGTAGAAATAAATTTTATTCTATATCCAATTAACAAATAGGTTTCTTTATTTTATTTATTTCTTTCACTTTAAAACATATGATTTGGTTTAATAATGTTGAATCTTTATTTTATTTGTTTATAAAAAAAAAAAGCCAAAATTCTATCAAATAGTTTTCTATATCCTACTGTCTACATTATAAATTTAACAAACTCTATTTTTAATTTTCTTTACAGCACTTTTTAAACAACTTTACTCATAACAAAACTTCCTACAAAAGTTCCAACCAGGCCAAACAAGGTCTAAGGTTGCGTTTGGTATACGGGATTCGACTCACATTCCTTGCATTTTAATTGGGAGGAAGGACATTCCCATGCTTAGTATAAAATATACCCATTAGAATGTCATATGGGAATGTCCGTACCTTGACCAAAGGTAATGCAATGGGAATCACATTCCCATGACCTATTGGGAAAGTTTCATTTCCTCCATGACCGATTGGGAGGGCATTCCGATGGGTATATTTCATACCAAACATGGGAATGTCCTTCCTCCCAATTAAAATGCAAGGAATATGAGTCACATGAGATAGGGGAATAATAATTCACTTGCTATTTTAAATCTAATCCAATGATTTACGAACATTATTTTCTTATTTCCTAATTAAACAAATGGAGTTAAAGACAAGAAAAAGAGTAACAAAAGAAGACAAACGAAAAGCCTAGTACATAAAATAATAATTGATGTTACAGCCATATTTATACTATCCTATTCTTGCATCAATGGTACTGAAATGTAAAAAAATTCATCACTGGATTTGTATTTTTACTTTACACTAATTTAATCAAATCTACTGATTAGCTTTATAATTTTTTTGTTGTTTGAACTAAGTTTGGTGTTAATTTGATATGAACTTATTAGTTTGAATCTTACTAGTTAATCTATAATTTTTAATATTTAAATAATTAGTATTCAAATATTATGTTATTTTTGTCATTTATTATTTAATATTTATTATAAAAAAATTCAGGTCGAGTTGAAAAGTTTAACCAAACAAAGTAAAAACTAGGACAACATTTATGGGACGAAGGGAGTATTGCATCATTAGCTGCATTTTTTGTATAGATACTAAATCAATTCATTGGGGATACTTTTGAGCCTCACAACCATTTTTTATTTTCAAATAATCATTAATTAAAATTTTTTACAAAATCCCTTAACAGCTTTGAATTGGAGTATTTTTCAAATACATATTTATTATAATCTGATTTAATAAATATCTAAAATAATTCAAGTCAACGTTGAAAAGCTTTAACAAAATAAAAAGAAAACGTAGGACAATGTCTATGAGACGAAGGGAGTAGTGAATCATTAGTCACATTTTTTTGTATAGATACTAAATTACCTCATTTGGATACTTTTATGCCTTAAGTTTTCTCGGGTAGTCTTCCTACACGTGTTTCAATGATTGCAATGACTTGTTGATGAGCTTGTTAGTTCTAGCCTCAATGACACACTACTACTTTGTTCATAGGGTATTTTGTTCATAGGGAAGGTTATCGATTTTCCTACTTTTTGGCTTATCAAAGACGAGTGGCATTTGCAATTTAACTCTCCAAAGTTAAGTTTTTTCAACTAGGGTGAAAGATGGAGGATTGCTTTAAGGTCTTATTAGGGTTTTTCTTCTTTAACTAAGGATATATTTGGAAATTTGACTTTGAGTTAGGGATTTAAATCTTGTATCTATTAGTATTTGAATATCACATGCTAACGTTTTCCTCCCCATTGATTCTCTTCATTCCTCTCCCCTACTATCCTATTTAGGATCTACCCCCTAATACTCTCTTTATCATCAAAATTCCTCTACTTCTTTCCATTTCCCATTTAATTTTCAATCCAATTTTTATTTTCTCTTTCCCTGGGAAAGTGAAAAACACAAACCAAATCAAATTAACAAAAATTGATATAGTATTGGGTTAGTATAGTCTAAATTTTCTCCAATTCATGCAGAACCATGATTGTAATTTCCTCCATGCTAGAGGGAATAAATGCCCACTGTTCAATTAGATTTGAAGAAAAAAAACCTGAACCTACTTATACCTTAGACAATCCAGTTAGGCCATCCTTTGATTTTGGAATAATTAAAATGTGTGTAGGAGCCTGGGGAGCTATGTCCCTAAAAGCTAAGACCTACATACAAAAGAAAAGGCAAATAAACATGATGTTAGTGTAATGAATGGCTAATAAACTTAAATATAACGGAAAAGATTCAACATATCAAGCAAAACAAAACAAACAGTGACAGCATTTACAAGAACCTACTCCCAAATAAAGATAGAGAAGACAAACATGGTAATTCACACACAAATGATAGGTTCAATGCATTAATCATAAAATTCAAGAAAATAATAAATAAAATAAGATAACCTTCACAAATAGAAAGGAAATTAAGCCATCAAAAAAATGGAACTTTCAAATGCAGATTATGTTGTTGATGTATAAACATAGTTTATGGCTTTTCATGCTTCTCTTAAGTAAAGACATTTGAAATTTTAATTCCCACATTGCACTCAATGGTAATCATCTATCAAATATCAGTTTAAGATAACAAAAAGAAAAAAGTATCTAATCTTTGATTTCACTTATTAACCTGCTCAGAGTGCCAAAAAGCCAACCCTATCTGACCGAAAGTTATGAAAAAAGGCAAGGACACAAACCCAACCCTAAATCAAACTGATTACTATTTGCTTGCAAAGTAAATGAGACAAAAATTGATCCAAATTTGGAAGACCCACCCAAAACCCAACCCCATCCAGCATTGACCTCCAAAGTTAATAAGCCAAACCCAAAAACGGCTCAAAAAATAAAAAAGTAAAACAACTTAAACTCAACCAACTAGTCCAATTGCTACCAAACTTATAACAATAAACTGAAAGCAAAAAAGAAAAAGAGAGAGAGAGAGAGAGAACATATGAACAAATCAATGAAGATAAAGTTAACTTGATAGTTCCAAATGAAGTCGTTCATCAATCTATCACTATGCTACATTATCTTTTAAAGGTTCAGTACCATAATAAATTGTCAATGGCCTTCCTATCCAAGTCCATATAGAATTTAATTCCAATTCAATATTGCAACATGTACCAAAGATCTTAAGTGATACACTAGAATCTTCCAAATTTCATCTAAAAATAATCAACAAAAAAAGTTGAGAAACCAAACATGAAAAATTGCTTAAATGCATACACCGAATACTGGGAAGCTAAAATAGCATATACTATCATCAGAAATAGCATTTAAAGAAAAAGAAACCTTAAAACCATATTTCTTTTGTTACCAATAAGATGAGATCTTTTAATAGAAAGCCTTTTGTTTCTTAATTAAACAAACTAAGAGGCCAAATAAAGGCGCTAATCTAAATGTGTGAGAAAGATGAAGATTGAAGGTCAAGAAGCACACCAAACAAAGAAAAAGGTGCAAGATATAAGGTAGAGCAAAAAGCAACAACCATCACAAGAGGAAGAAAAGGTACATCAATGTTAAAATATAACATAAAATGTCAACGAAGGAGAGAGAAATAGAGAAAGTTGGTCATTTTTATGGAGATCAAAGTGTTTGACTAATAAGATAAATGGCAGATTAGAAAATCTTCACCAATACGATAGTTTAAAGCTTTTGGCCAATAAAAGGAAAAGTCATACCTAATTAATGATTTTTTATTTCTCAACTGTTTATCAAAGTTGAGAAACCAAAAATGTGTCATGTACCAGAGGGCAGTGATGTTGACTGCATTTTTGCCATTTTTTTTTATTCCAACAGTTAAAAAACAGTTTTTTTCACTTAGTCATAAAAGATAAAATTGGAAGAAAAAAAAAAACAAGAAAAGTTGCAGTCAACACAACTGCACTCTGGTACATGGCACATGCTGTTTCAATGGTAGCTATTTAAAACTTGTAAATTGGCAAATAGTGAGGTAGAACAAGGGAGGGAAAGAGAGAGAAACAGAGAACAGAGACTAAACATAGCAAACGAAGAAGAAATCACAGGAATCTAAGGAAAAATCTCATTTCATAATATCTTGATAGTCCAAAAGCTATTAGAAACTAAAACAACATTGATATTTCTGAAATACTTCCTAAACCCTCATACTTGATAGATAAATATACAATAACTGAAATATTATAAAATTTATGTATAAATCAATAATATAAATCCCTAATTATATAATTAATCCATGTGAATCTTCTAACCCCATCAATAGGCCTCTAACTAAGCTAAAGTCTTAAGCCATTTGGTCATATATTACTGAAACAACAAATGCGTAAACAACTCATTGGGAGCATGAAAGAAAACAAAAATATCCCCTCAAGCAAAACAATTGTTCTAATTAGTTTGTTACTTTTTTCCATATGCTTTATGATTTCCTAAGTCACAAAAAGCAAAATCATAACAGATTAAAATTGAGCACATGACTAAAATGCAATAACAATTTTAGTATGATTACTATAAACTAAAGTAAAATCATGCACATTTTTATCCAAATAGAAATTACAATTTAGATTTTTAATGCTTCAAAAATGTTATTTGTTATTAAATCCTAACACACTATTGCTTTTTGCTTCTAGCATCACCACGGCAGAACTTATATTCATAAATTGCTAGTAAAACAAAACAAAAAAAAAAACTCTAATGTGTCTTTCTAAGTTAGATGGTGGTATCCTACAAGTTTGACATGCATTATTTTAGCCCAAAAAAGCACCTACTTGTCGAAATGCACTAGTTCCAGGGATATCTCCGACTTAAAAGTGCGGGGACTGTCTGCATTTTACCCTCTTTAAGATAAACATTGAGTAGAGCTCAATAGTTGTAATTATGAATCGTTACATGTAGCTTAATTCACTTGAAAATAGAACAAGACAAATTTCCAGGTCGCTATTTGGGCGAGAGAGTTTGTTCTAAGATTCTACAAAGTTTAGGTACTGACTAGCCATTGGCAAGCATCTTCTGATGTAAAAACAAAAAGAAAAAAAGGGTTTATATCCCATCAAGCTCTGAGTGTAAAGGAGTAAAGTTGAGGATCATTTCTAAAAGTCCATTTCAGCATAAAACTAACCTTATCATCTTCATATACCACCTTAGACGGGATTTCCTTGTTGATGATTTTGTCAAATCTGAAAAAATAAGAAAGAAAATTAGGCAATCTAGTACTCTGTTCCAGTATTACTATGTTCTTAATCTCAATAAAAAAAAAAGAGTTTGCACAGAAGAAACATATATTTAAAATGATTAAAAGAATTAGAAAGAAAACAAAGAAATTGATTCGGAGAAGAAGAAAGAGAAACGTGGGATTACATGGTAGGAGAATCGGAGGGAACAGCTGCGAGGGCAGCTTCTTTCTCCGAAGCCATGAGGGAAGATTCCGAATGCAAATCAGTAAAATGAGAGCTCAAAACTAACAGTCGGCTCTTGTTTATTTCAGAACTCATCACTACCCTACTTTCTTCCTTGCTCTATTCTTTTGAGCTTGTGCACTCCCTCTAGTCCAATGAGACTTCTCCACGTCATCCTTCACCACTTTCTTCCTGATCCCCCATTTTGGGCATTCTCCACCATGGGTCGTGGGGTCTGATTCGCTTGACTTAAATTTTAAGCTAAAATTAAATTTTAAATAGGTTAATTAGTTTTTAAAATAAATACTTTATCTAAAATATAAATATTTTTAATAAAAGATATAAAAAAATTCTAATATTATTTTTTATTAATTTAAAAAATTATCATTATATAATTTTTACAAAAAACTCAAGGAGCATTGATCCGTGCTTTCAACTAGTCTTTGTGCTTTCTTTATTTTTTTAAAATTAATAAAAATTATATAATAATAATTTTTAAAATTAATAAAAGGTAAAATTATCTTTTCTTTATTATCACGTCATCAAATTAACGAAAACACTAATAGTTGGCTAATGGCTGGACCTATATGCCCCGTGGAAGATTATTTTTAAGATAAAGTATCCATTTCGAAAACTAATAGACCTGTTTAAAATTTCAATTAAAACATAGAATGATGTGATATTTTACCCTAAATTTTAAGTAGGGTCATTATGGTTTGCAAACCTAACATCCCAAGTTATAGCACATTGGTTAGAGTAGTTATTTATCCGAATAGAATAGGATAAAATAGCTATTATATGGTTTGATTTATAAAATGAAATTATTATTTTATTTTATTTTTTAAAATACTAATAATTTATAATTTTTTTTAAATTTTAATAAAATTTTTATTTTATTTTATTAATATTTTAGAGAAAGAAAGAAAGATGTAGATGAGGTAAAGGGAGAAAAAAGAGATGAAAAATTAAGGCTTTTATATGTTAAGGTTAGTTTTTAACATATTAGAGATAAGCTCGTGTGTTGCACACTATCAGTAGTAAACTTGTTTTAGTAGTTGTATTTATAATTTTTTTTATTTTAAATATTTTTGGTGGATAAGGAATGATGAAAGCTTTTACAATTAAAATCACATACAAATCATCAAAGAGTAATGCGAAAATCTAAGGCAATATAATTATCATTTTGTAATTTTATACATTCATTGTTAGCTTAGTAACAAAAGCTAATGCCTATAAACAAAATGCAACATGAGGTTTTGGCAAAGCTTTACAAAATATAGACCTGTTTCACCTCTGTTTTTTTTTAATATTGAAAATTCTTGCAGGGCCTAGCTACCCTGTTAAAATTTTATTAATAAAATGAAAATCGTACAAAAAGGAGGGGGACATCAACCTTACCTCTAATTTTACATGATCACAAAGTAATAAAATAAAAATACCTAAAGATGAATTACCTTGACATGCATATTTTTGAATGCTATTATAAAGATAAAAGTCACCTTTTTTACAAGAATCTAAAAAGAAATTACAAAAATAGTAAATTAGGAGTACTACTCCTTTACATTTATTTAAAACGAACATATGAGAGATTCAATCTATCTAGTTTCAAAACGTCACTTAACTCACCTTGAACTCGTGTGAAGACTTGAAGATTTTGATGATGATGACCCTGATTTGATAAATAATCTACAGCTTAGTTACCTTCCTTGTAGATATGCGAAATTTTATAGGAAATATTGTTTAAACATCTCCTAATAGATTCCAATAAATGCCGAATTCCATGGGATCTTTTCTTGTCTTCCTAAATCATATTAAACTACAAGAGCATCCATCTCTATCCAAACTTGGGAAATATTATAACAAACTTACTTTACCTTTGGTTGAGGTTGGATTTGATTGAGTTTTGATGTCATGTTGTTACAAAATACATGTAGTGTAGTTAACCTAGTTTGTTAATGTATTGCTAGCACTTTAATCATATACAAAAATAGAGTGATAATGTGCAAATAAACATGTAACCTTGAAACAAGAAGATGAGGTATTCTAACATGTAGCTGGTAAACAAATTTCAATGTCTTTTTTCAATAGTGGATTCACCAAAAGTTCCAGCTTCAACCATGTTTTTATGAAGGGGTTAGTTTGGAGTGCCCCCTATTTTGAAACAAAAGAACATAAGTTTTGTGTACATTTCAATTAAAGCATAATGGACGATGCAATGATGTAAACTAAACCTGGTTTTATATTTTTTGGTGAGCGGCTTTTCTTCTTAGCTAGTATGAGGATGTTTTTAAGGTGTGCTCTTTGGGAAAAGTTCTCTGGCCACTTGTGTGATGTCTGGTGATGGCAAAAACTGCTCCTCTAGTTGCTAAATTGTTGATGGGTGTGTCAATGATCCAAAGTTGCTGCTAGAAGTTGGAGTGGTGGGTTGTTGATGAGCTATCTCATCACAATCAAGATTTTATAGTTTACAATTCTTGTGTTAATTCATCTTAAGGTGAAACCTATTATAAAAGTTCTTATTTGGTTTATCGAAGGTTTAACAGGTCCAAGCAATGTCATGCAATGAATAGTGTTGATAGTTGCAAGTTTTGTGATAGCTGCTCCCACCAATTTCTCTGCCGGCCTACCAAACGTGACCAATCCCATTTGTGCAGTATCATTTTTCAAAATGAGTTGTATGAAGCTTCTAAAAACAATGAAAGTCTATAAATTTAATTTTTCAACTCAAGTATACAACGTTGAGTTTGTGAACTGCAATGTTTAATCATTTTGTAGACAATAGTCAAACTGATAATATATGGAGAATAACTATTATTGAAATTGCTCATGTTGTGTACTCAAGCATGTGAAGTGATTGTTAGATTCAATTAAAAGAGATGACAGACAAACATCAAGGTAAAAATTGGTATAAAAATGAAATAGAAATGAGAAGACTATGAAAATATAATGATATACATATAATGTGATCATTATAATCAGTACAATATTAACAACAGGTAGTATAAAAGACTAGATAAGTTTCTAAAGCTCTTCTAACATCAAAAAAAGATTCTAACATATTTAGATATAATATTTCATTCATAATGATCTCATATATTTAATAAAAAAAAATATAAACCAGTCACTTAAGAAGAGTAGTTTCTAGCAAGATATTGATCCAATCGAAGGAAGCAAAGAGTTGTGAGCAAGCTGATGCATGTAAGGGTGTTGTCAGTTAAGAACTATGAGAATGAAATTGGTTACATAATACCAAAAAAAAAATCTTAGAACATCTTCAATTCATATCCAATAGTAGTAATCTAATGTCGCAGAAATAAACGTGTCACAAAAAAATATTCTAACATGTTTTAATTAGCTTAGAGAAACAAATGTGATAATTCTAATAGTAACAAATATATTTATATTAAGATGAAAATTATATCTTTCTTCACATTAAAGTAGCTTATCATATAAATTTATAGGTTTATAAAGTTAATTAATTTCTCACGATGGACAACTTCAAGTGGATAAGCAGGATATTTGACCCCCTAATCATGTAAATTAGAATATACTATTATACAATATTATGTTATCTTTAAACTTAGTTCTTGTGTTATTTGTGTTGTCACTAAGGAAATGATCTAAGAAGGCAAACGTTTGTCTAAAAAGAGGTATTTTGACTTTGCCTTTTTAACAATAAAAACTGAAAGTTAGATGTCTACTTTACTTTGATATGTCAGCCTTCTTTTCATATCACATGTGAACAGAGCAAAAAGGACATGTGTAATTATGTGTAATTTGATCCTCTGAAGCAAAAAGCTATGGAACAATGTCTAGACAAATTGTAAGTTAGAATTGTAGTATTTTGTGGAACGTAGCAACTTAAGGCAGTTGAAGAAGAAGATAAGGAGTTGAATTTTCTTTTTTTAGAATAAGGTTTTGTTGAGCCCATGACTGAAGTAATCGTTCTAGTCTCAATCGAAATTGTTTGCATTCTCCTTCAACATCTATAGTTAAATGAATGACTATATGTGATCCAATAGGCACATCAATAACATTGAATGAGCATTTATGTTGGTTAACATGACCACTTATTTGTGATTTGGCTATTGACATAACATGAATATTGTTGTGTTAAGGTTCAAAAATCTGCTTAAGTTCAGGTGTACAACTATCACCTTCGGACACAACTATAGTAGGATTACCAAAATTTTTAAAGTTAACTAATCTTTTTGCTTTCAAATTTTTTACTTGGTTGTGTCTATTTGTTTACAATGGTTAATTGAATCCATGAAAAGAAACTTATTTTTATTAAATGAAGGTCTATTAAAAAGATAATAATTAATTACAAGGACAATAAATATACAGGCTTTCTTAAAAAGAAAATATACAACAGATCAAACCAAGAAAAAATAAATGCAAGAATGAAAAGCTAAAATAAGTTAGCACACTTTATAGTAGATGGTGAATGCTTGCTGCGATGGGTGGCCACAAATAGCTACAAACACTGCGATATCAAAAAATAAATAAACATTACCTTGACGTAAAAAGTGAATCCATTTCATAAAAAATGATAATTATTGGTAGATATTCATCAAATTATGTAAAACAATCGAAATGTTAACGAAGCGAACATAAAAGCTCCAAACATAATGAATATCAGATGAGCAAACATTTATGTGCATCAAAAGAGAGAGTGTTTTTATACGCTGTAAGTGCATTTAATGTTTCCTCTAGCAAAGAATCATCTATTTAAAATGCCACATATGTTGTTCTTTTTATAAAAAGAGGTCAGTGAAATTTGAACAAAAGTTTAAATATAGCGATAAATCAATAGAATAATTCAGATATCAATCAATCACCAAACCCAGCAGTATTGTTTTAATTAATTTTGCCATGCTAAACAACTTTTTAATCGTTAAAAACTGACTAAATAAAGAAAAAAGATTGACAAAACCTAGCTCCATTCCTTTTAGAAAATTCCACATGTCCATTTCTTTCTCAAATAAAAAAAAATTTGATAGATCGATTTTGCCAAAACAAATTGCATGGAAAACACACGCAAACCCTGTTGCAATCAATACCAAATAGAATTTGACAAAACACCATCACAACAAATAAACAAAATAATAATATGTGCAAAAGAGCTGTAAAAACTGCAAAGCAAAACTACAATTGTACATAATTTAAATGTTAAACGAACATTGTTTAATAAAAAACATGAAAAAACTCATTATATTACTAATCTATAACAAATAACCATGACATGAAGCTGACATTGCAAGAAAAAAATACATCAATCTTGCTGCAATCAATACTAAACATAACTTGATAAACAAATTAAAAAAAAAGAGTAAGAAGACAAATTCAAAAAAGGAAAACCTAGCAACATGTCACTACATACGAGGACTGCCTTTGTTAATGTTACACCAAAAAGAGCCGTAAACACTGCAAAATGAAAGGCCAAATACAATTGTCATCGTCAAGAAAAATATTATGCTTTAAGCAAATATCATTACAAATTAGTTTTTTTTTCCCTTAATTTTTACCATCAACAACATCTTCTTATTTAGCAGAAATTATATATATATATATATATATATATATATATATATATCATCATTATCGAGACTAACATTATTATAAACAAATCCACCACCAGTGCAAAAGCCAACAGTAATGTTTTAATTAGTTTTGCCATGCCAAAGAACTCTCTATTTGTTAAAAACTAATTAAATAAATGTATAAAAGAAACCTAGAAGTTTTACCATTCATGAATCCTGATTCTAATCATGTGAAAAATTAAATAGGAAATGTATTACGTATGTAAGACTATCCAATCTTGATTCGCACGAGCCATAATTCTCATGGCAACAATCTCATTTAATTATAGTACTTCTTGATCAATTTTTAATGGTTTGATGCATGAAAGGAAATTTATTTCTATTAAAAGGAGGCCTATCAAAAAGATAATAATTAATTGTAGGAAAAATAAATATAGAAGCTATCTTTAAAAGAAAAAAGAAACCAAATTAAAGCTAGCAAAAATAAATGCAAGAATTAAAAGGTAAAATAAGTAAGTATGCTTTACAGCAGATGGTGAATGCTTGTTATGATGAATGGTCGCTAACAGTTGCAAATGTTGCAAAAACAAAAAATAAATAGACATCACGCTGCAAATAATTATTTGTAGAAACTCATCAAATTATGTTAAACAATTCAAGGGTTAACAAAGTCAATATAAAAGCTCCAAATATAATAAACATTAGATAAGCAAACATTTGTACACCTCAAAAGAGAGTGTTTTTATACATCGTAAGTCCATCTAATACATCTTCTAGCAAAGCATCATCAATTTAAAATGGCCTTTATCTAGAGATCAAATGGCATACCTAGCCATAGTAGCTTAATGAGGTTCTCAAGGATCAAAATATCAAATATGTATTAGAACAATTACAAATGTGAATGTTTTATTCATTCTTAACATTTTTTTCCACAAACATTTCTTTTGTCAACTCCAGCAACATGTTATTAAAATATTTGATGTACAACTTGCAGCTTTTTTGTGTTATAGAATGGAAACTTTTATGGAAACTTTTGGTTTTAAGTTTCGAACCACCAAGATTTAATTCAATGTTCATAAAAAACTAAGATGAGAAACATTGTGGATAACCAACTATAATATAAAACAGAATGTATACTTACACCTATAATCAAGAAAAATGTAGCAATCATAATTCCTTAGATTCCCATTTCTTGTCTTCTCCCTATTCCCATAGAAATTAGCAGTTTGACTCTCTTATCTTGATGTTAACTTCTTTCATTTTTAAGCATCTAGTATATTTTTGTCAAATAAACCTATTTTGTTAAATAAATATTTTCACCCTGAATTGTTATACCTATAAATATATACACCCTTACAAATTTATTTCAATATCTTCCCCAACTTAAATTTATTTGGTAATCAATATAACAATTAGTCTTTAGAAAATATTAATTTTACTCAAGTGCAACGCACGGACATTATTCTAATATGTATAAAGAGAAGGGCTTAGTATAGATAAACAAGGATATTCTTTTGGTATTCGTTCTTTCAAGATTATTTCTTTGCAGTAAGAGTTAATGTTTTACTTTTCTTTAAGTCTGTTTCTATCACATTAAGCTACTTAATTCCAAAACTTGGCTTTTGTCCACATGTTGTAATTTTTATTTAGCTCATCTAATGTAAACCTTCAATCTAAATGATGGGGTTGGCTATGAGTGTGAGACCTCAACCTCTATAGGCTTGTAACTAGGCATAGACACAATAACACAAGCCAGGGGTAGTTTTGTCATTTTCTCTAATAAGCTCCCATAAGAAAGTTTTATGATATTTTAAGGTCTAAATAGGCATAAGACCGCATAAATGATGTGTAATGATGAAAACACGAAGAAAACTAGAAATGATGATAATTTTCACAATAGGGGCAAAATGGTCATTTTTTACCTCGGGTTAGAATTTTAAGTTTTCATGAACCTGAGCATGTCTAGACAATTTTAAGCTAGGACCCATCATTTATTTGACTTGATTCGCATGAATGCTATTAAAGTTTTCACTCTCCAAAACCTTTGTTGAGCATGGACTCTTTCCAATAAGTGATTTTTCTCATGTGGGGTTTACATGAAGGGTTTAATAAGAACAAAAACAAATTGCATTGTTTTGAAAAAGAATGCATCATGATTTCGTTAAACATTCCTTATGGTATACTTGTTCTCTTTCATGTTCACTCACTAAGTTTATACTCACCGTTTTCAACTTCATATTTTCAGATCACGAGGCAGTTGGTAACTAGGTCGAGGTGCCCTTGTAGACTCGACTATTGGTAGGTGTCTTGGCATTTAGTAGCTGTACATTCGTCGAGTTTCTCCGCTAAGCATCGAGTCTCTTTTTGATATGTATAGACAACTTAATGTAAATTATTAAAATACATGTTGTAGACAATGTATGTATATTTTAAATGAGTAATGCCAGTACGAGTTGGCAATGTCTATCACTATTTTGATTTAAAGTTATAAAATGTGACTTAGCAATATTTGATAGAATGATGAGTAGGATAAATAGATAGGCTTGCTTGGGCTTAGTGGACTACGTCCATTGGGCCCTTGCGCTGGTTATGGCTCGAAATTTGGATCGTGACAATGTTGGTATTAGAGCCCTAGGTTTGTCTAGGTTCTAGGACTTCCTTTTGTTAGTCCAGCGGAGAGTCGGGTCTTTATATGGGAACTCCAGTTGTGAAGTGTAAACCGCGACACATTTTACAACCAAGTGACCGCATAGATTCCCTATCTTAGAAACCACCTTTTGCCTTAAGTATGATTATGAAATGTGTTTAATAACAGGTGTTTGCTCATGTCTAGGTACGAATGCCACCTAAGACACAAGCCACCTCAAGAAGGATGGGGGAGCAAGATGCTCCTATTAAGATGGTAGATAAGCCACAAGCATCCACCCTACGGGGCTGGGGTAGACGTGGCAGGGCCACTAGGTTAGTGAGGGCAGATACATCCGTGAGTGAATGAGAGGAGGGATAGTCCTCGGGCGATGTGGATAGACAACCCACTAAGGGCATTACCATTGAGGACTTGGCAGCAGGCCTGCAGGGAGTTAATTGGGTTGTAGAGATGATGGCGACTCATATGGAGGATATACAGAGGGTAGTAGAGGGGAGACCTACAGTACAAGAATCCCCTAGCTCCCAAGGACAAGCTGATCTCCAACATCATGAGGTTGAGAGAGGTCACTTAGAGATTTCTCTTCCTGATTTTCTGAAGCTCAAGCCTCCATCATTTTCAGGGTCTGACGCATAGGAGAAACCTCAGGTTTTCTTGGATAAAATGGAGAAAATTTGTAAGGCTTTGGGATGTTCCAATGTCCGATCAGTCGAGCTAGCCGCCTTCCGATTAGAGGATGTGGCGCAGGAGTGGTATAGCTCTTTATGTAGAGGTAGACCGACGGATGTAGCATCGTTGGCTTGGAGTGAGTCTAGTGCAGCCTTCTTGGATCGATTCCTACCACTCAGTGTACGTAATGCCAGAGCCAAAGAGTTGGAGACTTTGGTACAGACTTCGAGTATGACGGTATCAGAGTACGACATCAAATTTACACAGCTGGCTCACTATGCACCCTATCTCGTTTATACTAAGGAGATGAAGATTCAGAGGTTTGTGGATGGTCTAGTGGAGCCATTATTTAGGACTGTGGCATCCTGAGATTTCACTACCTATTTTGCAGCAATGGATTGTGCTCAGCACATTGAGATGAGAACCAGTGAGAGTAGGGCTGCGAGAGATAGAGCAAAAAGGGCCAAGACAGATGGTTATCAAGGCTGTAGAGATTTTAGTAGTGGTGTTCCGTCTTCTAGCTGTTTAGGTCCACAAAGAGACTTACGATTGCCCTAGAGGGGGAGTGACTCGCCTGGTGCTAATGTTGGGGCGGGACAAAGAACTTTTAATTTAGGGAGGCAACAAGATTCTAAACGAGGTAGTCAAGTCACCCACCCTTATGATACTTGTGGGAGACGACATAGTGGACGATGCTTCCTTATTACAAGAACTTGTTTCGGGTGCAGTCAACCTGGGCATATTAGGAGGGATTATCCGATGGCACATCAATCACCAGATTCTACTCGTGGCTCTACCCAGCTAATTTCATCTACTCATTCCGTTGCTGGTCCATCGGGTCGAGAGGCTAGTGGATCTAGAGGAAGAGGTACTGGTACTTCCTCTTAAGGCAGGCCATCTAGATCTGGACGTCAGAGTTCTGCTGGTAGGGGCCAAGCAAGGGTGTTTGTTTTAACACAGCAAGAGGCCCAGACATCCAATGTCGTGGTCTCAAGTATTCTCTTAGTTTGTAATATGAATGCTTAGGTACTATTTGATCCTGGTGCTACCCACTCTTTTACCTCTCCATGTTTTCCATCTCGGTTGGGTAGAGATCGTGTTAGGAGAGAGGAACAATTAGTGGTGTCTACTTCTTTAAAGGAGGTATTTGTAGCCGAATGGGAATATGAGTCCTGTGTTGTGCGAGTCAAGGACAAAGACACTTTGATGAATCTAGTGGTGTTAGACACCTAAGACTTTGATGTGATTTTGTGAATGGATTGGTTATCACCCTGCCATGCTAGTGTGGACTACTATCACAAATTGGTTAGATTTGATTTTCCCGATGAACCATCATTTAGTATTCAGGGGGATAGGAGTAATGCTCAAACCAATTTGATATCGGTCATATCTACCAGAAGATTATTACGATAGGGTTGTTTAGGTTATTTGGCTATAGTAAGGGATACTCAGGCAAAGGTTGGAGATGTAAGCCAAGTGTCGGTGGTGAATGAGTTCATGGATGTATTTCCTGAGGAATTACCGGGTTTACCTCTCGAGCGAGAGATTGAATTTTGCATAGATTTAATTCCAAACACTAGACCTATATCCATACCCTATATAGAATGGCACTTGCAGAGCTTATAGAGCTTAAGGATCAATTAGAAGATTTGTTGGATAAAGGTTTCATCCGTCCTAGTGTATCCCCATGGGGAGCACCGGTGTTGTTTGTGAAGAAGAAAGATGGGTCACTTAGGTTGTGCATTGATTATCGACAACTTAATAAAGTGATAGTGAAAAATAAGTATCCTCTCCCAAGAATAGATGATTTATTTGATCAACTACAAGAAGCGCAATGTTTCTCTAAGATAGATTTGCGATCTGGGTACCATCAATTGAGGATTCGAAATGAAGATGTACCAAAGACCGCATTTCGAACAAGGTATGGGCACTATGAGTTCTTGGTGATGTCATTTGGGCTCACGAATGCTCTTGCAGCCTTTATGGATTTGATGAACTGAGTGTTCAAGCCTTATTTGGACAAGTTCATAGTAGTGTTTATTGATGATGTCTTGATCTACTCGAGGAGTAGGGAGGAGCATGAGCAGTATCTTAAGATAGTGCTCCAAATTTTGAGAGAACATCGATTGTATGCCAAGTTCTCTAACTGTGAGTTTTGGCTTGAAAGCGTTACATTCTTAGGACATGTGGTATTTAAGGACGAGGTACAAGTTGATCCGAAGAAAGTTGAAGCAGTGGAAAAACGGCCAAGGCCAACATCAGTTACGGAGATTAGAAGCTTTTTGAGTTTGGCTGGCTATTATCGTCGTTTTGTAAAAGACTTCTCCAAAATAGTCACCCCTTTGACTAAGCTGACACGTAAGGATACAAACTTTGAGTGGTCTGATGCTTGTGAGGATAGCTTTGAGAAGCTTAAGGCATGTCTCATCACAGCTCCAGTATTAAGCCTACCGCAAGGCACAAGGAGTTATACGGTATTCTGTGATGCATTGCGAGTTGGTTTAGGGTGTGTATTAATGCAGCATGGAAAGGTGATTGCGTATGCATCTAGGCAACTTAAAAGGCATAAGCAGAATTACCCCGCACACGATTTAGAGATGGCAACAATCGTGTTTGCCTTAAAGATTTGGAGACATTATTTATATGGTGAGACTTGTGAGATATATACGGACCACAAAAGCCTGAAGTATATATTTCAGCAGAGGGATCTTAACTTGCGGCAACATAGGTGGCTGGAGTTGCTAAAGGATTATGATTATACTATTCTCTACCATCCTGGTAAGTCAAATGTAGTGGCGGATGCCTTGAGTCGAAAATCGATGGGAAGTCTGGCACATATCTCCACAGATAGAAAGTCCTTGATTATGGAGATTCATAGCTTGGGAGACATGAGTGTGCATTTGGAAGTTTCAGAGGTAAATGCATTGCTAGCACATTTTAGAGTGAGGCCTATCTTAATAGACTGAATTAAGGAAGCACAATGTAAAGATGATTTCGTAGCTAAGGCCTTAGAGGACCCTCAAGGAAGGAAAGGGAAGATGTTTACCAAAGGCACAGATGGAGTGTTGAGGTATGGAACTAGACTTTATGTGCCGGACAGGGATGGACTAAGGAGAGAAATATTGGAGGAGGCTCACATGGCAACTTATGTGGTACATCCAGGGGCTACAAAGATGTATCAAGATTTGAAGGAGATGTATTGGTGGGAAGGACTTAAAAGAGATGTAGTGGAGTTCGTCTCCAAATGCCTAGTTTGTGAGCAGGTTAAGGCCGAGCATCAGAGGCCTGCAAGGCTATTACAGCCATTACTTGTGCCCGAATGGAAGTGGGAGCATATTGCCATGGACTTTGTAATGGGTTTGCCTCGAACTAGTGGGGGTTACGACTTAATTTGGATCATAGTAGACCGGTTAACGAAGTCAACCTATTTTTTTTCGGTTAAAACTGCTTATGGTGCTGCCCAATACGCTCGAGTTTATGTGAATGAGATAGTACGACTGCATGGTATCCCCATTTCTATAGTATTTGACAGAGGAGCTCAATTTACTAGTAGGTTTTGGGGAAAGTTGCAAGAAGCGTTAGGCATTAAGTTGGATTTTAGCACGGCTTTCCACCCGTAAATCGATGGCCAGTCCGAATGGACGATACAGACATTGGAAGATATGTTGAGGGCCTGCGTGATAGACCTTGGGGTCAGGTGGGATAAATATCTACCCTTAGTAGAGTTTGCCTACAACAACCGTTTCCAAACTAGCATCCAAATGGCACCATTTAAAGCATTATATGGACGGAGATGTAGGTAACCCATTGGATGGCTAGAGGTGGGAGAAAGGAAACTCTTGGGGCCTGAGTTGGTACAAGATGCCACCGAGAAAATACACATGATTCGACAACGGATGTTAACAGCACAAAGTAGACAGAAATCATATGTTGATAATAGACAGAGAGACTTGGAATTTCATGTGGGGGATCACGTATTCCTGAAGGTCTCACTAGCTAAAGGGGTAATGAGGTTTGGCAAGAAAGGAAAATTAAGCCCTCGATATATAGGACCTTTCGAGATCTTAGAAAGGGTTGGAGCGGTGGCTTATCGTTTGGCGCTACCACCAAACCTTTCGAATATTCACCCCGTATTTCATGTGTCAATGTTTAGGAAATATAACTCGAATCCATCTCATGTAATACGGTATGAGACCATCCAGCTAAAAGAGGATTTGACTTATGAGGAGCAACCAATAGCTATCCTCGATCGACAAGTCAAAAAGCTCCGTTCAAAATAAGTAGCATCAGTGAAAGTGTTGTGGCGAAACTACACTAGTGAAGAGGTAACGTGGGAAGCCGATGAGGAAATGCGAACAAAGTATCCCCATCTCTTTGATACTTAGAGGTACGTTACCTTATTGTGAATTTAAATTCGGGGACCGAATTTCTTTAAGTGGGGGAGGATGTGAGACCTCAATCTCTATAGGCTTGTAACTAGGCATAGACACAATAACACAAGCCATGGGTAGTTTCATCATTTTCTCTAATAAGCTCCCATAAGAAAGTTTTATGATATTTTAAGGTCTAAATAGGCATAAGACCACATAAATGATGTGTAATGATGAAAACATGAAGAAAACTAGAAATGACAATAATTTTCACGATAGGGGCAAAATGGTCATTTTTCACATCGGGTTAGAATTTTAAGTTTTCATGAACCCGAGCATGTCTAGACCATTATGGACCTTGTCTTAGTGTCAAAAGAACAAAAAGAGTGCTTAAAAGATTGGAGGAGAATAAGCTAATTTGTGGATGGGCAATTTGGTAATTTCAAGGGAATGGATAAGCTTGGGCTATAAATATCTTCTCCTTACAGCAGCTTCTTGAATTTCCAGTAGCTTGTCTTCTTCTTCTTCTTCCATCTCACGTTGCTTCCAACCTCCATGGAAGCTTGATATGAAGCTTGCATAATTTTCTCTCTCTTGCTCTAGTTTTCATACTTTTGAGCCCTTTTGACTAAAACCCTTGTATTCTTTCACTCGCTCTCCTTAAAACCCTTGAAAAATCTTATTTCCATACTTGCTCTCACTAGCTGGGCATTTTAGAGAGAGAAAAAGAGAATTACCCCATTTGTGTGGAAGCTATTAGAAGAGAATTCAACTACAAAGGAACCCTAGGGTGAGTGATGAGCTAAGCTTGGTTTTTAGCTATAGATAATGGCTAGTAATTTAGATTATGAGCTGTTTTATTGTTAAGGATGTTCATTCATTTTATAGTGATTTAGATAGTGAACATAGATAGCCATTTAAAGTGGCAATTGAAAGCTAGCTAAGAGATAGCTTTTAGGGTTTATAGTATGTGAATTGACCTATTACTGATGCTAATGTGATTCTAGGTTCTAACAAAGCCCTATCACCCTAATTAGATCATTAACAGAATTAGAGTCAGCTAAAGGCTCTACAATCAACAGGTGAGTGGACTGCCTATCAAAACTATTTTGGGAATGTGACTATTTGGTACAAAGTGTTTGAATGATTTTATACAACTTTTTTTAAAAATGAGTGCCTTGGGAACAAGCTCTTGAGAAATGGTTTATGTTGTGATATGAGGCTATTATGGATTCCTATACTGCTACATTGTGTTGATATATATGTATGTAGGAATATATTATTGTGTAATTATATTGACTCGGCTATGTGCGAGTAGGGAGTGAGCATAGGCCGATGATGACCCGGTTATGTGCGAGTAGAGAGTGCGCATAATCCAGTGATGACCCAGCCATGTGCGAGTAGGGAGTGCGCATGAACTGGTGATGATGAGACGGTGTGCATGATGATGATGGGATGGTGTGCATGATGATGATGAGTATATGTATATATATACATACGTAATTATGTGTGTTATAGGAAATTTATGAGTAATGGTATATGAGTGTAATGCATGTGAAATTTGGTACGTTAAACTTTGAGAAATTAGTATGTGTTTCATATTGGTTTTGGATATTTTAGCAGGGTGGTTTTCTTTGAGAGGTAAGTGAAATTTTCCTTTGGTGCCCTGTTTCTCGTTGCAGCGAGAATCATTTTCGCTGTAGCGAGAAACTCTCGGGTTTAGAGGGGTGGTGCTAGCCGAGAATCTCGCTGTAGCGAGAATGAATCTCGCTGTAGCGAAAAACTTTCTGTTTTTTTCCTCATTTGGCTCGGTTGCTACCCTATTTTCCATTTCATTGGTACCATAGTTGAGCATGAACTTCCAACATTAAAGAATAAATGAATTAAGTTTAAAATGAGGAGGTTTGGTGAGAAACTCTCGGCTAAATGATAATTAAAGTCAAGTGTCGCTGTAGCAAAAATTCATTCTCACTGCAGCGTAGCTGCAGTGAGAATGCCTTTCCTCTGTAGCAAGGACCCGTCGTTTATTTGACTTGATTCGCATAAATGCTATTAAGGTTTTACTCTCCAAAACCTTTGTTGAGCATGGACTCTTTCCAATAAGTGATTTTTCTCATGTGGGGTTTACATGAAGGGTTTAATAAGAACAAAAACAAATTGTATTGTTTTGAAAAAGAATGCATCATGATTTCGTTAAACATTACTTATGGTATGCTTGTTCCCGTTTATGTTCACTCATTGGGTTTATACTCACCGTTTTCAACTTCATGTTTTCAAATCACGAGGTAGTTGGTAACTAGGTCGAGGTGCCCTTGTAGACTCGACTATTGGTAGGTGTCTCGGCATTCAGTAACTGTACATTCGTCGAGTTTCTACACTGAGCATCGAGTCTCCTTTTGATATGTATAGACAATTTAATGTAAATTATTAGAATACATGTTGTAGACAATGTATGTATATTTTAAATGAGTAATGCCAGTACGAGTTGGCAATGTCTATCACTATTTTGATTTAAAGTTATAAAATGTGACTTAGCAATATTTGATAGAATGATGAGTAGGATAAATAGATAGGCTTGCTTGGGCTTAGTGGACTATGTCCATTGGGCCTTTGCGCCGGTCATGGCCCAGAATTTGGGTCGTGACAATGAGAATCATTTTTTGCTAATTCATTAGGACCATATCTTTTAACAAAACCTATTCTATACAATTAACTTTTTTGTCTTTTAAGCCATGTTTGTGTTAACCCTTCTCTTACCCTTAAGCACATCCAACTTGAATTAGATTTTTCATACCTATTATCATGTATCAATATTTCATCCATTCAACGAACTATCATAATTTTTTCCAAAAATAAAAATGAATTATCTAACTAAAATTCTTTCCTCACATGAAAAACTGGTTATTGGAACTCACAAAACACAGTAACTTTTCTACACGGATGGGCATCCATTATTAGAATTCATTTCTTAGGAAAAAATAAAAATCTTTCCTTCACAACATGCCATAAGACCATATCATTTCCTTTTCTGTTTAATATCTCAATGTAAGGATCTCCCAGTTCAATTCATAGCATTACAACAACAGATTTCAAGCCACATAACTTATATTTCCAATCAAAATATAACTTACAAGTGTTAAAGATCTAATTCTTACCAATAAAATTTTCAATTTCAGAGGTAACTTGGTGAAAATTATTACATGCAACTTTTTCTTCTTGAACTTCTTTCAAAAGTAAACAAAATAGTTACTTAAAATTTCATCTTTCAATTGTCACTTTGTCAATTATTGACTTTTTAACTGCTAAAAATATCAAAACCAGACTTTTCTCTTTTTGCTAGAACCAAGTTAAATGTTTAAGATTCACATACGCCTCACCCCAACAACAAACATATATATATAATCGTATGAAAATATATTAAAATTATTATACCAGAACATCGGAGCTAAAGAAAATCGTCACAAGAAATTAGACAAAATATAAAATTTTGAAAAGATCATAGGAAATTAAGAGTCTTGCTAATATGATTAAATTCTAACAATAAACAACCATGTAACAAAAATCACCCTTGGTTGTTTGGTGAGAAAACTGATAAGCATAAATATGAAAACAAAAACTTGAAATGTTATGCTATATAAAAAAGGGGGTCTAAGTGACTATGATTGTAAATTCATAATTTTTAAAAAAAACTCAAAAATTGTAAAAAAAGAATGACAAAATTATGATAGTTAGAAGTGAAAATAAGTTAGAATCACTTGACCATCAATTGTGAAAGGAAGAAGGCCGAAAACAAAGTGTCCTTTTTTGCTATCCAAACAAAGATCGATCAACCCACAACATAAAGCACCAAGACTTGCAAACACAGAAAACCATAAAATAAAAAATTTGGATCCATGGAAAAAAAGAAGCAAAATAACAAAAAGAATAAATCTAAAAGAAATTGACAAAGTGAAGCAAGTAGAAAAAAATCATGAACAAAGTTGGGTTTTTGTGGAAGAACCTTGATTTTAGGTTTGCGTACTTTGTTCATAAGGCTTCAAAAATTAGGCAATTGAAACCAACGGTTTTTGGGATAATGAATCTCTTAGCGACAAAAGCATAAATATGCAATGAGCACATCTAGAAAGGTACCCAAAACGAAAAGCAAGCAGAAAAAAAAATCATAAACAAAGTTATGTTTCCATGGAAGAACCTTGATTTTAAGTTTGGGTACTTTATTCGTAAGGATTAAAAAATTAGACAATTGAAACCAATAGATTTTGTGATAAAGAATTTTTAGTGACAAAAGCATAAATATGTAATGAGCACATTTAGAAAGATATCCAAAACGAAAGTACCAAATGAAGAACATTGAACCTCAGCTTTTTTTTACAAACAGAAACATAAATCGAGAGCAATGTTGAGGGTAAACAAACACGAACGACAAAGAAGACTGATTGGAAAAGAAGAAAAGAAAACTCGAGAAAACTAAGAAACCTTAGCAAGAACCATAACACTGAGGTAGAGAAGGAAACAATACATCGAGCCCGATGAAGGAAACATGGCACCATTTCAAATCACAGGATTGCTCAGCCGTACATAAAAACTGTCACGACCTAAATTTCGGGCCATGACCCGTGCATGGGCTTAATGGACGTAGTCCACTAAGCCCAAGCAAGCTTATTAATATGACCTGTTCACCATTCCATCAAAAGTTACTAAGTTACATTCCATAACTTTGAATCAAAATAATACTAAGCATTGCCAACTCGTAGTGGCATACCAATCAAAATGTACATATATTGTCAAAACATGCAATTTAATATCTTACATCACTTATACATATTTACAACAAAATGACTCTAGGCTTCCATTAGAGTGACCATAGTGAAGGTGTAGTTACTGAATGCCATTGATACCTACCAAAGATACGAATCTACAAGGACACCTTGACCTAGTTACCGGCTGCCTCCTGATCTGAAAACATGAAGTTGAAAACGGTAAGTATAAACCCAGTGAGTGAACAAGAAGGGAAAAAGCAAACAATAAGGAATGTTTAACAAAATCATGATGCATTCACTTTTCAAAACAATGCAATTTGTTTTAGTTCTTATTAAAACCCCTCATGTAAACCCCACATGAGTAAATCACTTTATGAAAAGGGTCCATGCTCAACAAAGGATTTGGAGAGTGAAAACTTTAATAGCATTTATGCAAATCAAGTCAAATAAACGACGGGTCCTCGCTACAACGGAAAGGTAGCTGCAGCGAAGTTTGGATTTAAGTTATTAGCCAAAAGAGGGTTTCTCACTAAACCTCCTCATTTCAAACTTAACTAATTAATTCCTTAATGTTAGAAGTCCATGCTCAACTATGGTACCAAAGAAGTGGAAAATAGGACAGCAACTGAACAAAATAAGGAACAAAACAAAAAGTTTTTAGCTACAGTGAGAATGAATCTCGCTGCAGAGAAAATTTCTGCCATAAAACAAAAAGTTTCTCGCTACAACGAGAATGAATCTCGCTGTAGCGAGAAGCTACAGTAACTTTCTCGCTACAGCAAGTTTCTGGCTAGCATTACCCCTCAAAACCTGAGAGTTTCTCGTTGCAGCGAGATTCATTCTTGTTGCAGCGAAAACATGACACCAACAATAACTTTTGATTCTCTTAAGGATAGGCCATTTAGCTGTAAAGACAAGCTCAACTTAAACATGCTTAGAAATTTCCAAAGTTCAACATGCAAGATTTCACATGCATTTCATCCATAAACTATATTCATGAACTTTCTATAACACACACATTTACATATACATACATCGTCATCATGTGTGCACTCCCTACTCGCACACTCTATCATCATCATGTGTTCACTCCCTACTCGGACACTTCAACATCACCACCCAACATCATTCATCAATACACAACACATATTTATAAGATATATACATACATACCAGCATAATATAAAGCATATGGATTCATCCTTATACACATATCACAATTCACAATATCAAAAACATTTAATCAAGGCTTGTTCCTTGGCTCACATTTGCAAAGAAAAGTTGGATAAAATCATTCAAATATCTTGTGCAAACACATTCGCATTCCCAAAACAAGTTTGAAATGCAAGTCCACTCACTATTATTTCGTTAAACCTTTAGTCGATTCTAACTTCCCTAATGGTCCAAATGGGACAGTGGGGCTTCGTTGGAACCTATCATGCACAACAACATCACCATTAACCCAACTTGACATTAATACTATTCCAAAGCTATTTTCTAAATTGGGTTCTACTAGTCATTCTTAACTAGTTTCCAACTACCATTAATTGGCTATTGTTTTCAATACTCTAATCACACTTAAATGAATAACAATCCCAACAAATAAACTCTCACAAATCTGGTTACTAGACATTTTCAACACTTAAAACTTAACTCCAATTTACTACTCACCTTGATAGCTTTGTAACTTTGAAATTTTTTCAAAAAAATTTTCCAAGCTATTATGGGAGTTCTCTCTTTCTCTCTCTAAACACCTAGCTAGTGAGAGAAAGTATGGAAGTAGGATTTTCCAAGGGTTTTAAAGTGAGAGAGTGGAAGAGCACAAGGGTTTATGAAAGGGTGCACCAAAAGCATGAAAAGTGGAGCTATTTTGAGAGAGGTTATGGAGGTTCATATCAAGCTTCCATGGAGGTTGGAAGCAACGTGAAAAAGAAGAAGGAAGAAGAAGAAGAAGCTGTTGGAAAATGGGAGAAGAAGCTGCTGGAAGAAAGAGATATTTATAGCTCGAGCTTATCCACTCCATTTAAATTACTAAAATGCCCTCACAAGTCAACTTGTTCTCCTCCAATCCTTTATGCAATCTTTTTGCTCTTTTGACACTGGGACAAGGTCCATAATGGTCTAGAAATGCTCGGGTTCATGAAAACTTATAAATTTTTACCCGAGGTGAAAAATGACCATTTTGCCCCTACCGTGAAAGTCATCACCATTTTTATTTCCTTCGTCATTTTACCCATAGTTAATCATCCATTTATGCCTTAGGCCTACTTAGGCCTTAATATTGTTTAAAACTTACTTTTAGGGGCTTACTAAGGAAATGACGAAATTACCCCTAGCACGTGTTATTGCGTCTATGCCTAGTTACGAGCCTATAAAGGTTGAGGTCTCACAAAAACACTATTAACTTGAATTTCGGATAAACTAAAAACCATCATGTCAACTAACAAGAAAAACCACTTTTGACTTTTGAAGCTTTAGAAAAAATCTCCTGACCATAACTTTAAATGCAACAGACCCACCCAACTGTTGCTCCATTAGTTTTTGATAATAATAAAATATTCCCATTCATTTGTGTCTAATATCTCTACTTGAGCGTGTAAGACAAAAATTGTATACCAAGAATAAATAAATCATTCAAAGGCACATATCAAAAATTATATGAATAAGAGAGCTACAATTGATCAACAAAACAGAAGTCTTTTAGTTGCATAATGAAGGGTATTAGTCAGCAAAAATTCAAATAAGAAGTTGGCGGGTTCAAGAGGTTTGAGAAACAGAGAAGACTTAGTCGACCAAGAAGTAAGTTAGTCGACTAAGAGCCTACTACCAAAAATCTGGACTTCAAGACAGAAACAACTTAATCGACTAAGAAGGAAGTTAGTTAACTAAGAGCTCACTACCAAAAACTGGGATCAGAAGACAGAGACAATGTAGTCGACTAAGAGCACAATTAGTCGACCAAGATCATTTTGCCAGAAAATTTGAATTGAGCACTAGAAGACAGATTAATGGCCAGATCTGTCACCAAACTGTTTCCAATGGTCAAAAACTACCTAACACCTATGAGAGCTGATTTTTCAAGTATTTAAGAGGTTCCAATGGCTAGAAATGCAATTAAGGCTTCCAATAACAAAAAGAGCTCAAAAAACCAGCAAAAACTCTTTGCATTCTTCTGCATTTCACGCTTCTCCTTGTAAAAGATTCAAGTGCTTCACTTTGTACCATTTAGATCAAGTCATTGATCATAGGTGCACATTTATTTCTCTTCTTCTTATATACTTAAGATGAGCAAGTCACTCTAAGGGATTTGTTCAAGCTTGGATTGCTTGATTGAGTGTATAGGTTCTAACTTAGCCTAGAAAAGTTAGTTGTTGGGTTTTGGTTGATCCCGATAAAAACCATTATGAAAGGTTTGGTTGAGCCTGGTAAAAGCCATTGCAAAAGCTTGGTGAAAGCTTGTGAATTTCACCTTTTATAATGGATTGGTTTGAAAAATCCTTGGTTGAACAATCAAGATAGTGGATGTAGGTCTTGGACCAAACCACTATAAATTCTGGTGTGATTGTCCGCTCTGTTTTTAGTTTTTCACTTATCTTTAAATCTCTCTTTTATCTTGCATTTGTCCCCAATTAGAAGTTAATTCTTGTAAGAGCTAAAAAGTGCTATTTGCCCCCAATTTAGCACATTTACTTGGAACCAACAAGTGGTATTAGAGCCTAATCCCTATTATTAAGGCCTAACACCCTTTGGGAAGATCCAAATGGCTTTTAAAAAATCTATAGTTGTTAAGGGACAGTCCAAAAATAGACTACCTCTTTGATGGCTCAAATTACCTATATTGGAGTACTAGGATGTCAATATACATTAGGGCAATAGATTACGAGATGTGGGATGTTATCACTGAAGGTCCTTTTATTCCTTCAACCTTAAATATTGTAACCAACGAGATGATTCCTAAGCCAAGGTCTGAATGGACCGAAGCTAAAACCAAAAGAGTCCAAACAAATTTTAAGGTAACTAATACACTACATTGTGCTTTAACTCCCACTGAATTTAACAAAGTGTCAACTTGTACTATAGCTAAACAAGTGTGGGATAAACTTAGGATTATTCATGAAGGGACTTTACAAGTTAAGGAGTCCAAAATAGCTCTTTTAACTAACAATTATGAGATGTTTAAGATGGAACCTAGTGAAGATATCACTAGCATGCTAGATAGATTCATAAACATCACAAATAAATTAAGTCAGCTAGGCAAACCAATTCTTGAGCATGAAATCGTTAAAAGACTTCTTAGAACCCTACCCAAAAATTGAAAGCCAAAGGTGACTGCCATTTATGAAGCCAATGACTTAAATGTTATAATTCTAGATGAAATTTGTGGTTCTTTTCTCATTCATGAGCTGCAACTCAAGGAAGAGGAAGAAGAAGACAAGAGAGAAGCTAAAGAAAAGAAGAAAAGTATTACCTTAAAAACGAGCATTCTTAAAGAAGAATTGGACAGTTTATCTTGTGATGATGATGAGGAACTAGTTATGGTTGCAAGAAGGTTCAAAAAGCCAAAGAAACCGAAGATTGGTTAAGAGAGGTTATAGAAGAGATCAAGGCTCTTCATGGAAAACTAAAAATAAAAATGAGTCCAACAAGAAAGAAGAGCTTATATGCTTTGAATGCAAGCAACTGGGACACTTTAAGTGAAAATGCCCTTTGCTGAAGGAGGAAACTCCGAAGAAAAATAGAAAATTGAAGAAAACAATTGTGCCTGCAACCTGGTTAGATAGTGATACCTTAAGTTCTGATGATGAAGAAGAAAAGGTGGAAGAAAGAGCTAATCTATGTTTGATGGCAATGGATGATGAATCCGAGATATCTTCATTCCCTTGTGATTTTTCAATTGATGAACTACAAGAGGAGTATGAATGTCTTTATGATGATTTTGAGAAACTTGCATCAAAATATAAAACTTTGAAAAGAAAAACTGCAACTCTTGACACTGATTTGCAAAAGATAAAACATAATTTCAATTCTGTTTTTGAGCAAAGAAATTTTTTGCAAATTGAATTAGAGCATTCAAAAATAGATTTTGAAACTCTAAAATTGGAATTGAAAAGTAGAACTAAAGCTTTGCAAAAGGCGGTTGAAGAAAATGCTAATCTTAAAAGTTTAAGGAAAGAAACATCAAGGAGGAACACATATTTTAAGAAAAATTCTGATTATGCTTCATCTAGATGTTATAATTGTAGAAAACTTGGACATTTATCTTATGACTATTATAATAATAAAAGCATGCAGAAAACTAGAAAAATTTGGGTTCCAAAAGGATCCTATGTTGTAGTTAACTTTCAAGGACCCATCAAAGTATGGTTACCTATTAAGAAAAACTGAAAATTTGTTTTGCAAGTTGAGTTGAACCTAAAAGACACATGTTCAAGAGCTCAACTAAGGGAGAAGCAGCCTTGGTACATGGACAATGGCTGCTCAAGGCACATGATTGGAAATAAAATGCTATTTGCTCAGCTGGACAAGAAAAAGAGAGGTACCATTTCCTTTGGTGATGATTCAAAAGGTAGAATTTATGATATAGAAACCATTGGTAAGAACTCTCAAGCTCAAATTAGTCATGTGTTGTTGGTTAAAGGTTTGAAACATAATTTATTAAGTATTAGCCAATTGTGTGATAAAGGATTCAAGGTATGCTTTGACTCAAATAAATGTGAAGTGATAGACATAAGTACTAACAAAGTTTCATTTATAGGAAAAAGAATTAAGAATATGTATGTTGAAAATGATTTTGAGGTGAATTGTGAAACATGCCTTATGGCAAATGTTGAAAATGATGGCCGGTTATGGCATAGGAGACTTGAACATGTGAGCATGCATACCATCTCAAAATTAATAAGAAAAAATCTGGTTATAGGATTGCTTGAACTTAAATTTGAATATGATCAAATTTGTGAAGCATGTCAACTAGGTAAACAAATTAAAACATCTTTCAAAACCAAGAAGGTTGTTTCCACCTTTAGATCTCTTTAACTGCTACACATTGACTTATTTGGACCTATTAGCACAACTAGCCTAGGAGGTAAATCATATGGCTTTTTGATAGTTGATGACTACTCAAGGTATAATTGGGTTTATTTTCTTGCTCATAAGAATGATGCTCTACCTGCATTTATAAATCATTGTAGGAAGTTTGAAAATGAAAAAAGACTTGTCATAGTTAGCATTAGAAGTGATCATGGAGGAAAGTTTGAGGGAGATGAGTTTGAAAACTTTTGTAATGAGCATAATTTCTCCTAGAACACCTTTTCATTACAAAAGTTTGAGAAAGTGATCATAATTTTTCTGCACCTAGAACACCTTAGCAAAATGGAGTTGTAGAAAGGAAAAACCGAACCTTGAAAGAGATGGCTTGAACTATACTTTGTGAAAATAATTTACCAAAGTACTTTTGGGCAAAAGCTGTAAACACAGTAGCTTATATCCTTAATAGAGTGTCAATAAGAGCCATGATATCAAAGACTCCATATAAACTATACAAAGGTAGAAAACCAAATATCTCTCACTTTAGAAGCTTTGGCTGCAAATGCTTTGTGTTGGACAATGGAAAACATCCTCTAGGAAAGTTTGATGCTAAAAGTGATGAGGCTATATTTCTAAGATATGCATTGAACTCAAAAGCCTATAGAGTCTTTAACAAAAGATCTTTAACCGTTGAGGAGTCTATCCATGTAGTTTTTTACGAATCCAATGCCTTGCAAAAGGAAATTTCTACTGATGAAGATGATACGGATGAACTTGAAAGACAAATGGAAGAAATGAGCTTATATGACAAGAAAAAAAGTAAAGAACATTCCTTAGCAAGAGAAACAGAACCTCCACCCTTAGAAACCTTGCAAAGGACTGAAAATGAACATAATGATCTTCCAAAGAGCTGGAGGTATATCAAGGATCATCCACAAGAGCAAATCATAGGTGATATTTCTCAAGGAGTCAAGACTAGGAAAGGAACTAGAGAAACTTGTGAATTCACAACTTTCATCTCACAAATTGAGCCTAAAAGCTTTGAGGAGGCAGAAAAAGAAGAAAGTTAGATTTTGGCCATGCAAGAAGAGCTTGATCAATTTGAGAGAAACCGAGTATGGACTCTAGTTTCTAGGCCATTAAATCATCCCATTGTAGGCGCAAAATAAGTCTTTAGAAATAAGGTAGATGAGTAAGGAAATGTTATTAGGAATAAAGCTAGGTCAGTGGCTCAAGGGTATAACCAAGAGGAAGGCATTAACTATGATGAGACATTTGCTCCTGTTGTTAGGATTGAAGCCATTAGATTATTGCTTGCATTTGCATGTTTCATGAACTTCAAATTATTCCAAATGGATGTAAAAAGTGCATTTTTAAATAGTTTCATTCAAGAAGAAGTGTACGTTGAACAACCCCCCGGATTTGAGGATTATGAAAAACCAGATTATGTGTTCAAATTTCATAAGGCCTTGTATGGACTAAAACAAGCTCCAAGAGCTTGGTATGAAAGACTTTCTAGGTTTTTAGTTGAGAAAGGATATAGTAGAGGAAGCATTGATACAACATTATTTTGTCAAAAAATGCTTGAATGATTTAATTATTGTTCAAATCTATATGGATGATTTTGTGTTTGGTGCAACTAATGAGGCTTTATGCAAGAACTTTGCTGAAGTGATATAGGGTGAGTTCGAAATGCGCATGATGGGTGAGCTGAAATTCTTTCTTGACCTTCAAATCAAACAAAGTGAGGAAGGAATCTTTATCAACCAAGAAAGATACATTCAAGACATGATGAAAAAGTTTGATATGCTGAAGCTAAAATCAATTAGCACACCAATGAGTCAATCCACCAAACTTGATGTTGATGAAAAAGGGAAAAGTGTTGATCAAAAACTCTATAGAGGTATGATTGGATCATTACTTTATTTGACTACTAGTAGGCCTGATATTTTGTTTAATGTATGTTTGTGTGCATGGCTTCAATCACAACCTAAAGAGTCACACTTGACTACAGTAAAAAGAATCTGTAGGTACCTTATAAACACCCAAAATTTAGGATTGTGGTATCCTAGAGGAACATCCTTCAATCTTATTGGATATTAAGATGCAGACTTTGCTGGAAGTAAAATAGATAGAAAGAGTACTAGTGGAACATGTCAGTTTTTAGGAGATAAGCTTGTATCCTGGTCGAGTAAAAAACAAAACTTAGTTGCACTCTCCATAGCTGAAGCTGAATATATTTCTTTAGGTAGTTGCTATGCTCAGATTTTGTGGATTAAACAACAATTAAAAGACTTTGGCATAACCTTGCATAATGTACCAATATTTTGTGATAACACTAGTGCCATTAATATATCAAAGAATCCTGTACAACACTCTAGGACCAAGCATATTGAGATTAGACATCACTTTATTAGAGATCATTTAATTAGAGGAGACATTAAAATTGAGTTTGTTAGCACCATGAAACAATTAGCTGATATATTCACCAAACCCCTAAATGAGGAAAGATTTTGTGAAATTAGGAGAAATTTAGGGATGGTTAATGTGCAGGAGCTGTATGAAATTTTTTTGAGTTTTCCATTCACAAAACAATAGGGACTTAGTTGATTAAGAATCTCTTAATCAGCCAAGAGTTTTCTATCTCTTTAAATAATAAGACTCAGTCAGATAAAGAGAGAATGAATAAAATAGTAAAAAGGAACAGTCTACCGGGTGAAGAAAAAGAGGAGAAAAGTCGCCTAACTAAAAAATAAAAAATGAGAGGCAAAGTTTTAAATTTTGAAAAGGAGAAAAACTGATAGCATTTAAGGGGGAGTCAGACGGTTTCTCATAACTCCTCATCCATATTCTTCATTTTCTCTTACCAGAAGCCTTTACTCAAAAAAACTGAAATCCCATCTCTTTCCAATCCTCAAACCCTAAGCCAAAAACATCTTAAAACCAAATGGCAAAATCCACCCTGTCAAAAGAAATTTTAGAAAAAAAGAAGGGTAAACAGCCAATGGGGGAAAGTCCACAAGTAGAAATTCAGAAAAAGAAGAAGAAGATTGTGTCCGCCTCTGAGGTTGATAAAAGTAAGAAAAAGCAGATAGAGAAGGAACACAGAGCAAAGAAAAAGAAAAAGAAAGAAAAATCCTCCAAGAAAGGTAAGGTTTTGTGCTCAAAGTTTAGAAATAAAACCAATGAGGATAGGTTCAAGAAAATTGATAATGCTTCGATTACTTGTGGAAAATTTGTTGACTGGAATAGCTTCGATGAAAATCCTAAAATTCAAGTAGTTTTGTCAAATTACTTTGAGGAAATGAAACTAAAAAAATTTAGCACTTTCAAGAAACGAACCTATAGTCCTAACCTTGTAAAAGACTTTTATACTAGCACAGCTTCAGATGAAAATGAATTGGAGGATCTTGAAGATTTCATTAAGGATGGTCTGAATGTCTTCATAAATGGAAAGGAATTTGTTGTGATTGTTGCAGACTTAGGAAGCTTACTTAAAATTGAATGAGAAGAGGGAGATTTTGAAATGCTTGAGAATTACGATCCATCATCTCTATGGGAGATTATAATAGGGAAGAAAGAAAAATACTCATCCAAAAGCAATGCTGGTCTCATTACAAGCCCTCAAATCAAAATTTTGCATTGCTTTATTGCTGTGAACATTTATGGAAGAAGTGACAGCTTTAGGTATGTTAGTCTTCAGGACTTATGGCTAATGGAGCATGCTTTCAATGGTGCTCCATTCAATCTAGGCTGATTCATGATAGAAAGAATGAGGGGAGCTACAAAGTTGACAAGGTAAATCTACCATATGGAAATGTGATCACCTCAATGGTTAGGAAGAAACGGATATGGAGCTCTAGATATGAAATGGATTTAGTGAAAAGCAGGGACCATGTTATAGATCTTGGCATTCTACCTAGGATGGGGTATAAAATGGATGGAGAAAAATTTGTTAAAACCCTCAAGTCACTTTAGGAGAAGAATCTTCTCTCCCTGCTCAATTTGAGACAACCCCCTCTCAGTTTTCAAATGAAATGGTTCTGAATTTGCTCATGAGAATTGACGGAAAGCTTATTGACTAAACTGTTAGGTTGCAGAAAATAGAAGAAAAGTTGGAAGAACTTGAAAATATGATGAAAGGAAAAGGGAAATCAACTTCTAAACCTATTGATGCAGATACATCAACACCAGCAAAACAAGTTGCTGAAAGCCCTACCTTCAGGCAGAAGCTTCAACTTTTCAGGCTGCAAGTCCTGTCTTTCATATTGAGGGTCTTGAACTAGAAGTTGATTAACCAAGGAAATCTCAAACTCTTGAGCCTTAGAGTAAAGATAAATCAGATCAAGGCACTGAAGTGCTGGGCTCATTTGAAAAGTCCCCATCTCATCATGAATCGCAGCAAGATCAGCCATCTCCCTCTAATTTAGAGGAAGTCTCAATAATGGATATTTTCCATCAAATGGTCCCCAAAAAACAAGCTGAAAAGGAAACAGCTAAAGGGAAAGCACAAAAATTAGTATCTCCAAGATAATCCCCTAAACCAGCTTATACTATAGAGGAACAATCTGGGAAAGAAAAAGAAAAAGCTGTTACAGCTCCACAAGCCATGCCTAAACCATCTGGTAAAGGCAAGAAGATAATGGCAACCGAGACCAAATTCCTCAAGAGAAGGAAATCTTCTAGAATAGCCAAAAAATGTAGACCATCAGCCATCTCTTCTCTTCAAGATCCTTTTGAAATTTTTGATAAATCATCCCCTGAACTCTCACCACAAAAATCACTGTCAGAACCATCTCCTAAACCCCTTAATGTTTTCTATGGCACTGCTGAATCTACACCTTCAGCCTTTTCAGAAACTGATTGAACACCTTTCAGTTTGATGATGACAAAAAGGGGGAGAATTATAAAAAACTTAGGATAGATAGAGGGTAGAAATGATCTAGGGGCAATTTAGGAACAAAACAATGACTACTATTTTTCTGCTTTTTTTGTTCTGTTGACAGTTGAACATCTGAATTTAACTTTGTTGTTTATGTTTTTGTGTTGAAAATGGATGCTGTTAAGTTGCTTATATTATTTAGTTGCTGATGGTTAAACATTCAAATCTGTTCTCGATGTTTATTGTATTTTGACTCCTGTTGTTTAATGATTTATTATTGATATTGGGATGTTATGCTGATAATTAATTTTTGCTATGATATTGTGAATGAAACTTGGTTGAAATTGCATATGGATGCTGGTTATACTATATCTATTGGATGATTAATGGCATAGATAAAATCTTATAACAATATGCTGATGATAGACAGTTTGCTGAAATATTGATATTTTGTCATCTTATCACCTATTGTTGATTGTTCCATAAGCCTGTATAAATATATTTTGTCAAAAGTCTGAATCCATACATGTCATTTTCTGTATAACATAAATAAAACTTGCTGAAATAAATAAGTAAAATATGCACAAACTAAGGGGGAGCACACACTTAGGAGGAGGAAAACCTCCATTTTCTGCAGAACCAAAAAGGAACCAATGACACCATGCTGTTAATCAAGGAATGTTTTGTCATCATCAAAAAGGGGTAGATTGTTGCTCCATCAGTTTTTGATGATAATAAAATATTCCCATTCATTTGTGTCTAACATCTCTACTTGAGTGTGTAGGACAAAAATTGTATGCCAAGAATAAATAAATCATTTAAAGGCACATATAAAAAATTATATGAATAAGGGAGCTACAATTGATCAACAAAATAGAAGCCTCTTAGTTGGATAATGAAGTGTGTTAGTCAGCTAAAATTCAAATAAGAAGTTGGCGAGTTCAAGAGGTTTGAGAAACAGAGAAGACTTAGTCGACCAAGAAGTAAGTTAATCTACTAAGAGCTTACTGCCAAAAATTTGAACTTTAAGACAGAAACAACTTAATCAACTAGGAAGGAAGTTAGTCGACTAAGAGCTCACTGTCAAAAATTGGGATCAGAAGACAGAGACAACTTAGTCAACTAAGAGCGCAGTTAGTCGACCAAGATCATTCTGCTAGAAAATTTGAATTGAGCACTAGAAGATTAACGACCAGATTTGTCACCAAACTGTTTCCAACGGTCAAAAACTGCCTAACACTTATCAGAGCTAATTTTTCAAGTATTTAAGAGGCTCCCAATGGCTAAAAATGCAATTAAGGCTTCCAAGAACAAAAAGAGCTCAAAAAACCAACAAAAACTCTTTGCATTCTTTTGCACTTCACGCTTATCCTTGTAAAAGATTCAAGCATTTCACTTTGTACCACTTAGATCAAAGCAGTGATTATAGGTATACATTTATTTCTCTTCTCTTTGTATACTTAGGGTGAGCGAGTCATTCTAAGGGATTTATTCAAGCTTGGATTGCTTGATTAAGTGTATAGGTTCTAACTTAGCCTAGAAAAGTTAGTTGTTGGGTTTTGGTTGATCCTGGTAAAAAATATTGTGAAAAGTTTTTTCTGAGCTTGGTAAAAGCCATTGTAAAAGCTTGGTGAAAGCTTGTGAATTTCACCGTTCATGGTGGATTGGTTTGAAAAATCCTTAGTTGAACAATCAAGGTAGTTGATGTAGGTCTTGGACCGAACCACTATAAATTCTGGTGTGATTGTCTGCTCTATTTTTAGTTTTTCACTCATCTTTAAATTTCTCTTTTATCTTGCATTTGTCCTCAATTAGAAGTTAATTCTTGTAATAGCCAAAAAGTGTTATTCACTCTCCTTCTAGCACATTTACTTGGGACTAACACCAACACATCCCAAAATCTCTTAAAAATGAGTCACGTGTCAATAAGAAAGGCTAGAAATGTGGCCACTAATGGAAGTCCCATTTGGGCTTCCATTTATATAGGTTTATAGATATTAGAGGTAAACCTGCACATTGCATACAATTAGTAACAAACTTGTTTTAATACCCGTTATTATATTTCTTTTTATTTTAAAAATTTTTTATGGGTAAGGAATGATGCAAATTGTTGTAGTTAAAATCACATACACATGCAGCATAAGGCTTTGGTAGAACTTTACAAATAATTGTATCGTATTGTTCGAAGCTTGGATGCAACATTTTATTAGAATTCAGAGTCAAACAAATAGAGGAAAAAAAGTAGGTAGTTAGTCAAGGTAAAACCCAAAGAATTAATAGATGATAAAACCTTAACAAATAATAAAACAACAACAAAAGGAAAAAAAAAACAAAAAAGCAAGAATAGAAAGGCAAAAAACCAACCAACCTCAAAAACCATAAAATCTTTTGATTCACATTAACTTGTCTCTTTATGGAATAATTACTACCTTCTGTACTATTGTTGCTACTTTTTAATGGTTTTTCCTACTGTCTTATTTGGTAAATGCATTGATTTACTAAAGAGAAATGGAAATATCAAATATAAGGAAATGCTATTGCTATTGTTACACACAAATCAAGCTTTCTATTAAGCATCTATTTTTGTTGTTTCACTAAAAAAAACTTAATTAAAAAGCCTTTTTAACTCCTCGTGCTTGAAATTCCTATATGAGTAAGGCCACAAAATCCTAGAAACAAAAATAAGAATGTCTTTTGTAGTACCTCGTACTTTGATATTGTGGCTAATAAAGCTTACGTGTGGAACCTTGACCTTCATAGACGCATAACTCAAGGTGAAACTTATGTTTAAAGGTTTAATTTGAGCTAATGATGCTAGTTTTATGTTACTTATAATTATCTTATGTTGTTATAGGAGTAGGATTCAAAAAAAATTTCAATGGGTGAAGAAAGGTGCATAATGGGCTATTGCCCTATTTGCATATGTTTCTGTTTTTCAAGTATATCTATCACTAGAAGAGTTCAAATGACATGATTTTTGAACCATTAGAAAGCTAAGAGGCAGGGCTACAACTTTGATGTTTACCACTTTGTCTAGTTTTGACGGAAAGGTGGTCAAAAACCTTTGTCAAGGTGAAAGTATTGCACTAGAAGAACAGAGTTGGACATAACATTTGAGCGTCGCGACGCTGGAAATTGAGAGCCGTGGCCCTCACCGTAAATTTCAGAAATAACAAGTTTAGGGGATTTTTGAAGCTAGGACTTTTGGGGGCTACTTAAGGGACCTTTTTCAGAGGATTTTGGATCTTTTCTCAGTGTCAAAAGAGTAAAAAGAATGCATAAGAAAAGGAGGAAGACAAGTGGCCTTGTTAAGGGCATTATTGTAATTGCATGAAGATTTAGATAAGCTTTAACTATAAAAATCTCATTCTTCCAGTAGCTTCCACATTTCTCTAGCAACTTCCTCTTCTTTCTCCTCCCATCTCACGTTTCTCTCCTCTTCCATGAAAGCTTCTCTCAAGCTTCCACCACTCTCTCAAACTAACCTTAATTTTCGTGCCTTACACACCCAGTTGTAGGGTTTTTCATACTCTTTTACTCCCTCACCTTAAACAAACCCTTAAAAGTCTTTCTTCAATACTTTTTCTCACCAGCTGAACTTTGTAGAGAGAGAAAGAGAGGTTTCATGATAGCTTGAGGACTCTTGGGAAGAAATTTCATTACAATCCACCAAGGTGAGTGATGAATTAGGATTGGTTTTAAGTTGTTGATAAAGGCTAATAATTAGAGTTATGAATTGTGTATTGCTGAAGTTGTTTATCTATTTCTAGCGTTACTAAAATAGAGAACTGAATAGCCAATCAAATGGTCATGGAAGATAGATAGGAAAGGCTACTGAAGCTTGATTTGGGAAAACAGCTTTTGGAGTGATATTAATGTAAATTGGATTGGCTGTGATGTTTTGTGCATGATAGGTTTCAACAAGGCCCCTCAGCCCCATTTAGACCATTAGGGAAGTTAGAGTCGATTAAAGGTTCAACAAATACCGATGAGTGAATTTGCATTTCAAAATATTTTGGGGAAATGTTTACATGTTTCAAAGAATCATTTAGGAATCTTATCGGTTTTTGATATAAGATTGCCTGGGAACAAGCCCTTGATAAAATGTTTGATGTTGTGAAATGTGAAATGTATAAAAGGATGAATCCACATGTTTTTGTATGATGTTGATATATATATATATATATATATATGTATACTATGTCATAAATGGTACCATTGTGTGACAAATGTAACCGTGCATGAGCTGGGTGAGATGTGGTGTCCGGCTATGTGCACAATGTGGTGGGATGCACATGAGCTGGGTGAGATATGGTGTCCGGCTATGTGCACGATGTGGTGGGATGCACATAAGCTAGGTGAGATAAAATGTTTTCTGGAAATTTCCTCTTTTTTCGATTTCATGCTAAATATGGTTCCTTCATTATGAAATGATTTAATAACCAGGGGTTTGATGGAGGGATTTCAATAAGAACGTTAACTAAGTTGCAATGTTTTCAAAGATGTGCATCATGATTTCCAAACCTTCTTTAACGTTGCTTGTTCCCTTCCTATGTTCACTCACTGAGTTTGTACTCACGTTTTTAAAATTAATGTTTTAGGTTTCCTGAGTTAAAGGTGATTGGATCCTAGAACGAGGTGCTCCTCCCTATACATTGCTCAGTAGGTTTAACTTGACACTAAGTGTTATCAATCGTGCCCAGAGTCACTCCGCTGACAGTCAAGGTCTAATTATGTGTATATGAATATTTAATGTGAAACATTAAGAATCATTTGTTAATCTATTTATGAATATATTGGTGGATGATGCCATTATGAATGTATGATTGGGTTTTATGAATCGTTTTCAAAGAAACGGTATTTGAACATTTCGAGCTTTGGATTCTAAAGGAATAGGGATTAATGTATAAGATCAATTAAGTATGCTTGCTAGGGCTTAGTGGGTTGAGCCCATTGGGCCCTTGCGCCGGTCATGGCCCGAAAATTGAGCTATGACATCTTTCATCTAGTAACTTCGGTTATTATTAACCATTTTAATTTGTAATCTTTTAATATGATAGCTTGTTAGACATAATTGCTACCCTTGCATGCTTTCTAAATAAAATAAACAATGTTAGAGTGATTTTCCTTTTCTTTGTAGTTTATTTCTAAAAATACTTGGAGGATTTAAGGTAAAAAAAAGGCAAAAGCACAAAACGAAACCACGAGCAACTTAGCTTGGCCAAAAAAACCACACGAAACCCCCTTCCAAAACAAAGCAATATAGATCCTCCTAAAACTTACATGTGGTAATAACATATGAATCCATGTGTCAACACTTTGAAAGGTTATACAGACTTCCTTTTATTATAGATTTTAAAAATACTTGGAGGATTTAAGGTAATTAAGATTGACATATATGTGAGAACAGGGAAGTTTAGAGATTCTAGTTGGATAGTAATTAAATGCAATCAAAACACTTAGAAATCTTATATATTCTAGTTGGCTAGAGTGTCATAAAGAAATAAAAAACAAATTATCAAAAAAAATTGAAAAGGGAGAAAGCAAAAAAATTAAATTAAAAAAGAAAAAGAAAAAAAATAAGGATCATATTCTAAAATTAATACGAAAAAAAAAAACTCACCTTGACTTACCTCAAATTTGAGGAAATTTAATAAAAAAGAAATCGTACAAAGAAAAATAGAACAATCACAATTAGTTTGATCCCTAACATAATTCATGGGGATAGGTGCCTTTAAAACAATGTAGTCCCATGGGTGAAAGGCAGCATTAGGAGTAACCATGATATTGGGATCAAGCTCGAAAATAAAAGACTTTGTGTCCCCTCAGCCTTGCTAGACATGAATTGTAGACTAAGATGCCCTTTAAAGAACAGCTCATAGTAACCCCAATTATGCATGTTCAACACATCATCATCCATGAAGCTACATATAGTTAACAACATAACAGAATGATTAACTTTTTATCATCATTTGAATTGTCCCATTAATGTCATTCAAATCTTGCTTAACATCCCTATAGAATAACCTATAAGCCCATAAAATGGAAAGAAAACTGAAAACCCAAACATTCAAACAAACACTATGGTAATTTGGACTTAGAATGAAGTGCTACTGTGGTGCTTCTTAGGACCAAAAGAAGATTGTTAAATTAGATCTTTCATGGGGCTTGCTTAGCCATCATAAGTGTATAATTTGTATCACTTGCCTGTTTAAATTGGTTGGTTTGTTGCAAATTAATCTTACCATGCCAAATGGTGAAAAAATTGAAAAGAAAAAAGAAAATGAAAGAACTAAGATGACTCAAGCTCCAAAATTGTTGAAGAAAAAAAGTATTTTTGTCAGCTCTATTAAAAAGCTGTTTAATAATCTCCACATATTGTGCTTGACCGGATGAAGTACGCTGTAGCTTCTCTAAATGACTTATTCTCTCCTCTCTCTTTCTTCTTTCTTCAATAACAATTAAGATACTAACAAATTAGTGGTTCATTTCATAATGAACTAAATAATAGTATAACAATTGAAAACAAATTATACTAATTCTTTTTTATTACTAAAAATCTTAATCTTTCTATCCCGCAAGAATTTTTTCATTCCACAATAAGTCAGATACGGATTTTTTATTGTTTCTTAAGCTCTTCTAACTTTTGTTGTTGAGCCTTTCTAACTTCAGGCGGAAGATCCTTATTTTATGTACAAAAAAAATTTACAATTTAGAGACTTCTATTACACAACTTAATAATCCTAAGATGAAAATGAAATAAATAGGAGAATATGGTATGAAAGAAGAAAATAAATAAGGTTACATATACCTTTCATAGCATGCGTTCAATGTAATGTATCTAGTTTTTGAGAGAAGTGACTTTTGGTTTTGGTTTCTTTTCTACACCAGGTCTTTTTGATTACCAACCTACATGTTACCCCTCCACCATTCGTCGCTTTGTGTAGCCACCGTGGGCCATGCCTTTTTTCTACCACTCCTTCTGAACTCAAAATTGAATGAAAAATTGAAAAACATAGGACCTAAGTCTAAACAACAAACAACATGCAAGGAAAAAAATAGATGAAAAAGAAGAAGAAAAGAGAAAATGAAATGGAGAAGAAAGGTGAAAAATAGAATAGAGCCTCACTCCATTCTCTCTTTCCATCTCTAGATAAAAAAGAAAAAACAGCAAAAGTAAAAAAAAAAGTGAAAGGAGAAATTTCTAGAATGTGTGACCTATATAAAAAGAAGAAAAGAATACGTTGCCCATGCTGGAAAAAAAGACTCTACACAAGAAGAAAGAAAAAATGACTCTAAGCAGAGGCAATAATATGTGGAGAAGAAAACAACACATCCAGTTGAAGAAAGAAAAACACAACACCCATTTTAGACCACACCCGCATACTTCGTACATAGAGCATCAGTTGAATCCAACTCTCGAGGAAGAAGATAGGCTAACGAGAACATTATGGCCATTTTGGCAATGCATTCACGTGACTTGACAAATATACCAATCTGCAAAGAAACGAAGATCATAGGGGTAATAAAAGCTAAAAAGAAGACAAAAAGCAATAATATGTGGAAAAAACAACAATGCATCTAACCGAAGAATAAAAAACATGACATCCATTTTAAATGACACACACATACTTTGTACATAAAGGAACAGTTGAATCCAACTCTCGAGGAAGAAGACAAGCTGGTGTGAACATTATGGGCATTTTGACAATGCACTCACATGATTTTACTAATCTACCAGTCTGCAAAGAAATGAAGATCACAGGGACAATAAAGAGCCTGAAGGAAGACTAAAAGCACGCAGGCATGCAACCTACCTAAGGTGCCCCGAAGCCAAAACCCATCTCTAAAACATCATTAAATCCATGGTAATAAACCCCTTTGGGAACGTCGCTTGCCAAATAAATAAAGTGCCACTTGTCGACCTCAAATCTAAAGCAGACCTAAAGCAAACCTAATCCAATATTCTAAAGTTTTCCATTTAGAGTCCCATGTGTCAATCAAAGAGCTTGAAGATGTGACCAATTTTGAGAGCCCTTTTGAGGCTTCTTTTTATATCAAATTACAGATATGAAGTAGTAATTTCACAAAATCATTCAAGACATTTTTGTCTAAAATTTTTTTAACCTATTTCTTAACACATGGAATAACTAATATCAAGCGAAGATTAATAATAGCTATTTTGCCTCCCTAGAATGACCATTCAATTGGCCAAACATGTCATTATTGTGTTAGATTTTCTAGTAAAATGGACTTACATTATTTATTTTTGTATTTTATCAAAATTAGGCTAAGATAATTTGGTCTTGTTAAAATGACAATATTATAGTCCATATTATGATATAATAAAGTGGATTAGACTCCAATGTTATATGTGGGCTTAAAAGTATATGTCTGTGTAAAAAACCATAAATCCTATGAGGGATGGGATTAGAGATTCATTATATAAAGGTAAGGGTAGGTCTCTTTTCTTGTTTATAATGACATAAAAGTCTCACCCATTGGAGATTCATAAAAAAAGAGAGGAAGATCCTAGTGCACTGAGTATCAACAGTTAATCTGGTCAGTTTATTTTCACTGTATTATTTTTTCTCTTAAACTACGAATAAAAAATCAGATATGCTCTGTGTTCTAAATTCTTACTATGTTAGATCTTGGATTAGTATATATTTGTTTATACATAAAGATTTTCAATTGGTATCAAAGCCACCATGGCTGGAATTTAGAATCCTAAGAAATTATATATTTATTACATAAATCATGACTGCATGTTAATCTCTTATGTGGTTCTTTCAATTTATGTAATTACTTCATTAAAATGCGTAATTATCTTTGTATAATGCAATTAGATCTTGAGCATGTTTAATTGCTAATATATAATTGGCCATATAGTTGCTTGGTCGAATTATATTTTATGTAATTGAATGAAATTGTATTTGATAATTTGGGTTTATTGTTTAATTACCAAGCTAATTTGAACAATTTAAAGCCAAGTACAACTTGATTTTATGTAATTTTGTTTAATTACCTCGGGTTTATTGTTTCTTAATGAGTTAAAATTGTTATTGAAGCCATAAAGCTTGATTAAACTTATCGATTTCAACAAATTAAGCACTGCCATAGGTCTTTGGATTTGGCATAAATTTATTATGTTAAGTTGAGATCCGCATGGGTTCAAAAATTTATTTTTTGGTTATTGATTTTGTCAATAGGTTTAGGCTTTTGTCTCTCTTAATACTAGGATTAAATTGGTATATAGAAAGTAACTTGATTTAGCTTGTATTTAGAGAAATTAAAAGTTTAAAGTTTCGAGTTCAAGATTGAAACTCCATTCTTGGTTTAATTAAAACCTTTAATTTTTATGTGTTTAAGTTCGATTTTATTTCTAAAAGTCACTTCTTACATGTCATAGAGATGAATCATAAGTGTTAATTGCATAAAAATCGGTTATATAGGATCGAATATTGAGAAAAATCAAAATGGGTCATAAATGGGTATGAAATCCAAAAATTTGCTCTAATTTATCTTGATTTAGGATGTTTTAATGAATTTTAATGCATGGGTATCACAAAACAAAGCCTTAATTGAGATTTGGAAAGGTCAATTTCATCAAAAATACTTAAAAAGTTAAGAATTAGAGAGAAATTGGCATAAGAGACCTAAATGGGTTGAATTTGACCCAATTACGTCAGATTTGACCCAATTGGCAGTTGAAGATGGAGAAAAATCAGTTGGACAGTGAAGGCCACTCTTAGATATGGCAAGTGAGGTGTGTGGGACCCGTTAAGCCCATGTTTTTCTTAGTATTTTTTGGCAGTTCACCTCCATTTGCCCAACTCTACATGTTATGCTATTTTTTTGAATTTTTAATGCACGTTTAATGTTTATTTTCTTTTATGTGCACTTAATTAATTATTTTGGATATTTTTGATGAGATATTTCTAGAATGCATGTAATAGAAAAATAATATGCATATGTTTGAGTTGAATGGTTGCATGTACTCTTTCCAAATATTTGTGTGTTTTATATACTTTAGAGATAAAGTTGTAGAGTACAAATTGATATTGAAAACCATATAAATTAATATTTTTCAATGCAACAACTTTGTTTAGTGACATGGATAGAGATATAATGACTGATTATCTCATAAGAATATGTGACATGTGAAGGTATAGTTTTAAAGTATAATGCCCCATACTCATTAAGTTAATGATAAAGTGAATAAAATCATACCATGAAGTTTATATGGGTAATATAAAGTAAAATCCCATTATGGTCAAAGTTTCATTATGCTAATTAATTCTTAGTCGCCAAATTGGTCAATTGGCTAGTGTTATGAAATTATTGTTCTCATATGTTTTAGGGATGTCTCTAGCTTTGGTGTGAATTCATTTGCCTATAGGTGGTGTTTTTATATTAAAATTAGAAGGTAGCACATCAAAGCATATGTGTGAGGATTAGCTAGCTCTAGTAGCTTATTTGCCTAAAGGTGGTAAGTTACAAAGTTATCGTATATTTTCATGACCACTTTTATTTGAAAAAAATTACTAATTCCATATCATGCATTCAACCCTTAAGTGTTTATAAGATGATGTGTTTGGACCTTTTGAATACACTCATTTGTGGTTTTGGAGTATTTTGATTAACCTATTTATTCTAATCAAGTTGCATTATTTAAATTTTTTAAGTCACCTTTTTCTGTCAATAAAAGACTTGGCCACCATAAGATTTTTTACTAGATCAAACTTCAAGGATTAGAAAAGTGATATGGATCAATTTGTCATTCAAATATACACAGATTTATATATGAATATAGATAAACCTATATAACATATTGTTGAAAGTTCTGGGGATGATAAGAAAGCCTTTAAGGCATGCGAAAGATCTACTAAATTTTGTTTGTTTATTGTTAAGAGGTCCTTCCTTATGCACTTATTAAGTGGATTTCCTAATATTACTAAAATAAAGGAATTCTCAACTCTAGCAGTTTACACATCCCATTTTAAGGAAGAATCGTGATTGGGCATGGACTTAGACAGGTATAGCTTGCTAGGCCCAAGCAAGCCTCATTTCATTCATTCATTCATAACTTAGCTCATTACTCATAACATCATACATAAAGGCATAAAATATCCACACATGCATGCATCCCTAGGCAACTATACATAGTTATGGAACTTTTCAACATAAATAGTATAAGTGCAATAATTTCATATATCAATAGTGTCACGACCCAAATTCCGGGTCATGACCGGCGCATGGATCCAATGGACGTAATCCACTAAACCCAAGCAAGCCTATTATTTATCTTACTTATGATTCTATTTATTATCATTAAGTCCTATTTCATGACTTTGAGTCAAAATAGTGATATACATTGCAAACTCGTACTGGCATTACTCTTTTAAAATTTACATTTAAGTTCATCTATACATAACAAAATAATACTCGACCTCCAGCGGAGTGACTCGGATGGATATACAGCTACCGAATGCCGAGACACCTATCAGAAGATGTACACAGATCTACAAGGACACCTCGTCCTAATTATCGGCTACCTCGTGATCTGAAAACATGAATTTGAAAATGGTGAGTATAAACCCAGTGAGTGAACAAGGAAGGGAACAAGCAACAATTAGGAAAAATTTAAAATCATGATGCACTTGTTTCAAACAATGCAATTTAGTTCATTCCTATTTAAAACCCCTCCAAACCCCAGAGTTTTTTTTTCGCTACAGCGAGCATGAATTTCGATGCATGAAAACAAAGCAACAAGAGAAACATTTTTTCTCACTCAACAAAAGCCATCCTGCTAAACTAATAAAATCAACCTAACATTCATGAAAATTCTCAAAGTATAATGTGTCAAATTTTACGTACATTACAACCATAAATCATTGTCCATCAATTTGCTATATCACACACATTTACATATGTATATATATATATATATATATATATATATATATATATATATATACGTATATACCCATCATCATCATCTCACCAACCCATCATCATCATCATCACCAGCTCATGCGCACTCCCTACTCGCACATGGTTGGGTCATCACCGGATTATGCGCACTCCCTACTCGCACATAACCGGGTCATCCTCGGCTTATGCACACTCCCTACTCGCACATAGCCGAGTCAACATAATTACACAACATTATATTCAAGCATATATGTATATCAACATAATGCAGCCACATAGAAATCCATAATAACCACATTTCATAACATAAACCTTTTCTCAAAAGCTTGTTCCCAAGGCATTCATTTTCATGAAAAATTGCATAAAATCATTCAAACACTTTGTTCAAAACAGTCATATTCCCAAAACAATTTTGATAGGCAGTCCACTCACAGGTGTCGAAAAATCCGGATTTCGGGTGAACTCTGACTAATAGTCCTCAGGCGCAATTCCTTTGCCTTTTCCGGATGTCTCACCACCTTGACAAAGAACAAAGTTGAGGAATTTACTATATTGTCCCTAAATTGATATAAATTAATTTAAACTACTAATGTTTGATATGTAAATGCACAAATATACCCGATTACCGCTTAATCACGGTATCGATTAAATTCGACCGATCACCCGATTAATCGGCGATTGTGTCCAAATAACCTCCAAATTAATTCATTTCTCCTCTAATACCTTAATTTACCACATACATTTAAATAAAGCCAAATTCAGCATTAGAACCCTCACAATTCCTTATAGAAAAATTTGGTCATTTGGTGCACTAGCATCGAATTTTTTTCTACATAACCGTTTCACCTTAATTCATCATTTTCCATGCCATTTTCCTAGAAATAAAAACAATCCCCCATTGATATTCAGCCCTCATGGTTCGGCCAACAAGGAACCCTAGAGAAATTGAATATTTCTTTTGTGTTTTTGTTCATAACCATGCTTAACTATCCCTAAACACTAACATAGTCTAAAATCAAATTATTCCAACAACAATTCCTCTTCCATACCCATTTTTCAGAATTGAATTCATCATGATAACTCAATATTCAACCATGGAAATCAAGAAGAAAAGCATGGTTAAGCTAGGTATCAAGGAGAATTAAAGAAATTTTAACTTACCTAGCTTGTTTCCTTGATTTCTTCACTTTTTCTTTGAATTTCCACCTAGGTTTTCTTGTTTTTCCTTTTGTTCTTCCTTTTTTCTTGTTGCTGGATGTCTAGGCCGAATATGGTGAGGGAATTGGGGATTTAATGGGCTGATTTCTATAGAAAATAATAAAATAATCAATCATGCCATGTGTCACATGCTTATTTGCCCAATTTTTAACTTTTTGACTTTTTCTTCTTAATTTTCCACCACAAATATTCTGGTATTTATCCAATCCTACCCCAATTAAAATCCCTTGGTCTTGACAAGTGCTGGGGTAAAAATTTTACTGATTTGCCCCCGAGATGAAAAATTACAATTTTGCCCCTATACCCCGAAATGTATCGGAATCTCATTGTTTCTACTTTTCAACCTAAAATAACACTAATATTGATCAATATTAACCAAATGGGGTAAAAATTACTTAAAAAAAAAAATTTCGTTTAGTCCTCTAGTGGTAAAATTACCATTTTGCCCTTATGCTCCATAAATACCGGGAATCAAAATTTTTCACTGCTAAACATCATTTTATACTCCAATAATCATAATTATATTTCATATAATTATTCTTAGTCAAATGTGATCAAATCTTGGCTAAAAATCTTCATTTTATCATCAAATGGTAAAATGACCGTTTTGTCCCTAATTGGTCAATTTTCTGATGGACTCCAAACTGAACCTTGAACTCCAAATCACTATTCTAAGCCATTCTGTTGGTTTTAAAATTTTCAAATTCCTCTTAGAATTTCTATTTGAACTAGTTCAAGGCTCGATTTAACTTAGTTGTACCACTCGATACAATACCGTCTTTTAATCGAGCTTGACAGGGTCTCACATTCTCCCCCACTAATAAAAATTCGGTCCCCAAATTTAAATTCGATGTAGAGTGGCTTACCTTTACCTATCGAAGAGGTGTGGATGCTTTGTCCGCATCTCATCCTCAGCTTCCCACGTTACCTCCTCGCTAGTGTGATTCCGCCACAACACTTTCACTGAGACTACATCCTTTGAACGAAGCTTTTTAACTTGCCTATCAAGGATAGCTACCGGTTGTTCCTCATAGGTTAGATCATCTTGCAACTGAATAGTTTCATACCGTATTACATGTGATGGATCTGGGTTATACTTCCTAAGCATGGACACATGAAACACGGGATGAATATTAGAAAGGTCTGGCGGTAATGCCAAACGATAAGCCACCGCTCCAACCTTTTCTAAGATCTCGAATGGCCCTATATACCGAGGACTTAACTTCCCTTTCTTGCCAAACCTCATTACCCCTTTAGTTGGCGAAACTTTCAAAAATACATGATCTCTTACTTGGAACTCCAAGTCTCTCCGTCGGTTATCAGCATATGATTTCTGTCTACTTTGTGCTGTTAACATCCTCTGACGGATCATATGTATTTTCTCGGTTGCATCCTGCACCAATTCAGGCCCAAAAGTTTCCTTTCTCCCACCTCTAGCCATCCAATGGGTGACCTACATCTTCGTCCATATAAGGCCTCAGATGGTGCCATTTGGATGCTAGTTTGAAAACTATTGTTGTAGGCAAATTCCACTAAGGGTAGATATTGTTCCCACCTGACACCAAGGTCTATCACACAAGCCCTCAACATATCCTCCAATGTCTGTATGGTCCGTTCAGATTGTCCATCAGTCTGAGGGTGGAAAGCTGTGCTGAAATCCAACTTAGTGCCCAATGCTTCTTGCAACTTTCCCCAAAACCTACTAGTAAACTGAGCTCCTCTGTCAGATACTATAGAAATGGGAATACCATGTAGTCGCACTATCTCATCCACATAAACTCGAGCATATTGGGCAGCCCCATAAGTAGTCTTAACCGGAAGAAAATGAGCTGACTTTGTTAACCGGTCCACTACTATCCAAATTGAATCATATCCCCCACTGGTTCGAGGCAAACCCGTTACAAAGTCCATAGCAATATGTTCCCACTTTCACTCGGGTACAAGTAATGGCTGTAGTAGCCCTGCAGGCTTTTGATGCTCGGCCTTAACCTGCTGACAAACCAGGCACTTGGAGACAAACTCAGCTACATCTCTCTTAAGTCCTTCCCACCAATACACCTTTTTCAAATCTTGATACATTTTTGTAGCCCCTGGATGTACCACATAAGCTGCCATGTGAGCTTCCTCCAATATTTCTCTCCTCAACTCGTCACCATCAGGCACATAAAGTCTGGTTCCATACCTCAACACTCCATCTATGCCTTTAGTAAACATTTTTCCTTTCCTACCCCGAGGATCCTTTAAGGCCTTAATCACAAACTCATCTTTACTTTGTGCTTCTTTAATCTTGTCCATTAAAATAGGCCTCACTCTAAAGTGTGCTAGCAAAGCATTTGTCTCCGCAACTTCCAAACGCACACCTATGTCTCCCAAGCTATGGATCTCTCTAACCAAAGATCTCCTACCAATGGAAATATGTGCCAAGCTTCCCATTGATTTTTGACTCAAGGCATCTGCCACTACATTGGCCTTACCGGGATGATAAAGAATAGTACAATCATAATCCTTTAGCAACTCCATCCATCTACGTTGCCGTAAGTTAAGATCCCTCTGCTGAAATATATACTTCAGACTTTTGTGGTCCGTGTATATCTCGCAAGTCTCACCATACAAGTAATGTCTCCAAATCTTTAAGGCAAACACGATTGCTGCCATTTCCAAATCGTGTATGGGGTAATTCTGCTCATGCCTTTTAAGTTGCCTAGATGCATACACAATCACCTTCCCATGTTGCATCAATACACATCCTAAACCAACCCCCGATGCATCACAAAATACCGTGTAACCCCCTGTGCCTTGCGGCAAGCTTAACACTGGAGCTGTGGTGAGACATGCCTTAAGCTTCTCAAAACTATTCTCATAAGCATCAGACCACTCAAATTTTGTATCTTTACGTGTCAGCTTAGTCAAAGGGGCAACTATTTTGGAGAAGTCTTTCACAAAGCGACGATAATAGCCAGCTAAACCCACAAAGCTTCTAATCTCCGTAACTGATGTTGGCCTTGGCCATTTTTCCACTACTTCAATTTTCTTTGTATCAACTCGTATCCCCTCCTTAGATACCACATGCCCCAAGAATGCAACACTTTCGAGCCAAAACTCACACTTGGAGAACTTAGCATACAATCGATGTTCTCTCAAAATTTGGAGCACTATCTTGAGATGCTGCTCATGCTCCTCTCGACTCTTTGAATATATCAAAATATCATCAATAAACACCACTACAAACTTATCCAAATAAGGTTTGAACACTCGGTTCATCAAATCCATAAAGGCTGCAGGAGCATTCGTGAGCCCAAATGACATCACTAAGAACTCATAGTGCCCATATCTTGTTCGAAATGCGGTCTTGGGTATATCTTCGTTCCGGATTCTCAACTGATGGTACCCAGATCGCAGATCTATCTTAGAAAAACATTGTGCTCCTTGTAGTTGATCAAATAAATCATCTATCCTTGGGAGAGGATATTTATTCTTCACCGTCACTTTATTAAGCTGTCGATAATCAATGCACAGCCTAAGTGACCCATCTTTCTTCTTCACAAATGACACTGGTGCTCCCCATGGGGATACACTAGGTCGTATGAAACCTTTATCCAACAAATCCTCCAACTGATCCTTAAGCTCTTTAAGCTCTGCAGGTGCCATTCTATATGGGGGTATGGATATAGGTCTAGTGTCGGGAATCAAATCTATGCAAAACTCAACCTCCCGTTCAGGAGGCAAACCTGGTAGCTCCACAGGAAATACATCCACGAACTCCTTCACCACCGACACTTGAGTTACATCTCCAATCTTTGCCTGACTATCCTTTACAACAGCCAAGTAACCTATACAACCCTGTCGTAATAATCTTCTGGCAGATATGACCGATATCAAATTGGTTGGAGCATTACTCCTATCCCCCTGAATACTAAATGATGGTTCACCGGGGAAATCAAATCTAACCAATTTATGATAGCAGTCCACACTAGCATGACAGGGTGATAACCAATTCATCCCCAAGATTACATCAAAGTCTAAGGTGTCTAGCACCACTAGATTCACCGAAGTGTCTTTGTCCTTGACTCGCACTACACAGGACTCATATTCTCACTCGGCCACAAATATCTCCTTTAAAGGAGTAGACACCACTAATTGTTCCTCTCTCCTAACACGACCTCTACCCAACCGAGATGCAAAACATGGAGAGATAAAAGAATGGGTAGCACCAGGATCAAATAGTACTCGAGCATTCATATTACAAACGGAGAGAATACCTGAGACCACGGCATTGGATGTTTGAGCCTCCTGCTATGTTAAAGCAAACACCCTCGCTTGGCCTCTACCAATAGAACTTTGATATCCGGACCCAGATGGTCTGCCTTGAGAGGAAGTACCCGCACCTCTACCTCTCGATCCACTAACCTCCCGGCCAGATGAGACAGCAACTGACGGAGCAGATGAAATTGGCTGGGTGGAACCACGAGCAGAATCTGGTGATTGATGTGCCATCGGACAATCCCTCCTAATATGCCCAGGTTGACCGCACCCGTAACAAGTTTTTGTAGTAAGGAAGCACCGTCCACTATGTCGTCTCCCACAAGTATCACAAGAGCGAATGACTTGACTACTCTGTCTAGAATCTTGCTGCCTCCTAGAGCTGAAGGTTCTCTGTCCCACCCTAATATTAGCACCAGGTGCGTCACTCCCCTGCTGAGGGAACCGTGAGTCCCTCTGTGGACCCTGACGGCTAGAAGATGAACCACCACCGCTGAAATCTCTACGGCCTTGATAACCCTCTATCTTGCCCCTTTTTGCTCTATCTCTCGCAGCCCTACTCTCACTGGTCCTCATCTCGATGCGTTGAGCACAATCCACTGCTGCAGAGTAGGTAGTGAAATCTCGGGATGCCACAGCCCTAAATAATGGCTCCACTAACCCATCCACAAACCTCTGAATCTTCATCTCCTCAGTAGAAACGAGATAGGGCGCATAACGAGCTAGCTGCGTGAACTTGATGTCATACTCAGACACCGTCATGCTTGAAGTCTGTACCAAAGTCTCAAACTCTCTAGCTCTGTCATTACGCACACTGAGTGGTAAGAATCGATCTAAGAAGGCTACACTGAACTCACTCCAGGCCAACGGTGTTACATTAGTCGGTCTGCCTCTACATAAAGAGCTATACCATTCCTGCGCCACATCCTCTAATTGGAAGGCGGCTAGCTCAACTGACCGAACACTAGAACATCCCAAGGCTTTACAAATTTTCTCCATCTTATCCAAGAAAACCTGGGGTTTCTCCGATGCATCAGACCCTGAAAATGTTGGAGGCTTAAGCTTGAGAAAGTCAGGAAGAGAAATATCTAGATGTCCCCTCTCCTCCTCATGATGTTGGTGATCGGCCTGTCCTTGGGAGCTAGGGGATTCTTGTACTGTAGGTCTCCCCTCTACCACCCTTTGTATATCTTCCATACGGGTCGCCATCATCTCTACAACCCGGTTAACTCCCTGTAGGCCTGCCGCCAAATCCTCAATAGTAATACCCCTAGCTGGGTGTCTATCTACATCACCTGAGGACTGTCCCTCTTCTTGCCTACTCACAAGCGTATCCAACCCCACCGGCCTAGTGACCCTGCCACGTCTACCTCGGCCTCTCTGGGTGGATGCCCGTGGTCTATCTGCCATCTCAATGGGAGCATCTTGCTCCCCTGCCCTTCTTGAGGCGGCTTGTGTCTTAGGCGGCATTCTTACCTAGACAAAAGCAAACGCCTGTTATTAAACACATATTATAATCATACTTAAAGCAACAGGTGGTTTCTATGATAGGGAATCTATGCGGTCATTTGGTTGTAAAATGTACCGCGGTTCACACTTTACAATTGAAGTTCCCACATAAAGACCCGACTCTCTGCTGGACTAACAAAAAGGAAGTTCTAGGACCTAGACAAACCTAGGGCTCTGATACCAACTTTGTCACGACCCAAATTCCGGGTCATGACCGGCGCATGGATCCAATGGACGTAATCCACTAAACCCAAGCAAGCCTATTATTTATCTTACTTATGATTCTATTTATTATCACTAAGTCCTATTTCATGACTTTGAGTCAAAATAGTGATATACATTGTCAACTCGTACTGGCATTACTCTTTTAAAATTTACATTTAAGTTCATCTATACATAACAAAATAATACTCGACCTCCAGCGGAGTGACTCGGATGGATATACAGCTACCGAATGCCGAGACACCTACCAGAAGATGTACACAGATCTACAAGGACACCTCGTCCGAATTATCGGCTACCTCGTGATCTGAAAACATGAATTTGAAAATGGTGAGTATAAACCCAGTGAGTGAACAAGGAAGGGAACAAGCAACAATTAGGAAAAATTTAAAATCATGATGCACTTGTTTCAAACAATGCAATTTAGTTCATTCCTATTTAAAACCCCCCCAAACCTCAGAGTTTTTTTTTTCGCTACAGCGAGCATGAATTTCGATGCAGTGAAAACAAAGCAACAAGAGAAACATTTTTCCTCACTCAACAAAAGCCATCCTGCTAAACTAATAAAATCAACCTAACATTCATGAAAATTCTCAAAGTATAATTTGTCAAATTTTACGTACATTACAACCATAAATCATTGTCCATAAATTTGCTATATCACACACATTTACATATGTATATATATATATATATATATATATATATATATATATATATATATACGTATATACCCATCATCATCATCTCACCAACCCATCATCATCATCATCACCAGCTCATGCGCACTCCCTACTCGCACATGGCTGGGTCATCACCGGATTATGCGCACTCCCTACTCACACATAACCGGGTCATCCTTGGCTTATGCACACTCCCTACTCGCACATAGCCGAGTCAACATAATTACACAACATTATATTCAAGCATATATGTATATCAACATAATGCAGCCACATAGAAATCCATAATAACCACATTTCATAACATAAACCTTTTCTCAAAAGCTTGTTCCCAAGGCATTCATTTTCATGAAAAATTGCATAAAATCATTCAAACACTTTGTTCAAAACAGTCATATTCTCAAAACAATTTTGATAGGCAGTCCACTCACAGGTGTCGAAAAATCCGGATTTCGGGTGAACTCTGACTAATAGTCCTCAGGCGCAATTCCTTTGCCTTTTTCGGATGTCTCACCACCTTGACAAATAACAAAGTTGAGGAATTCACTATATTGTCCCTAAATTGATATAAATTAATTTAAACTACTAATGCTTGATATGTAAATGCACAAATATACCCGATTACCGCTTAATCACGATATCGATTAAATTCGATCGATCACCCGATTAATCAGCGATTGTGTCCAAATAACCTCCAAATTAATTCATTTCTCCTCTAATACCTTAATTTACCACATACATTTAAATAAAGCCAAATTCAGCATTAGAACCCTCACAATTCCTTATAGAAAAATTTGGTCATTTGGTGCACTAGCATCGAATTTTTTCTACATAACCGTTTCACCTTAATTCATCATTTTCCATGCCATTTTCCTAGAAATAAAAACAATCCCCCATTGATATTCAGCCCTCATGGTTCGGCCAACAAGGAACCCTAGAGAAATTGAATATTTCTTTTGTGTTTTTGTTCATAACCATGCTTAACTATCCCTAAACACTAACATAGTCTAAAATCAAATTATTCCAACAACAATTCCTCTTCCATACCCATTTTTCAGAATTGAATTCATCATGATAACTCAATATTCAACCATGGAAATCAAGAAGAAAAGCATGGTTAAGCTAGGTATCAAGGAGAATTAAAGAAAATTTAACTTACCTAGCTTGTTTCCTTGATTTCTTCACTTTTTCTTTGAATTTCCACCTAAGTTTTCTTGTTTTTCCTTTTGTTCTTCCTTTTTTCTTGTTGCTGGATGTCTAGGCCGAATATGGTGAGGGAATTGGGGATTTAATGGGCTGATTTCTATAGAAAATAATAAAATAATCAATCATGCCATGTGTCACATGCTTATTTGCCCAATTTTTAACTTTTTGACTTTTTCTTCTTAATTTTCCACCACAAATATTCTGGTATTTATCCAATCCTACCCCAATTAAAATCCCTTGGTCTTGACAAGTGCTGGGGCAAAAATTTTACTGATTTGCCCCCGAGACGAAAAATTACAATTTTGCCCCTACACCCCGAAATATACCGAAATCTCATTGTTTCTACTTTTCAACCTAAAATAACACTAATATTGATCAATATTAACCAAATGGGGTAAAAATTACTTAAAAAAAAATTTTCGTTTAGTCCTCTAGTGGTAAAATTACCATTTTGCTCTTGTACTCCATAAATACCGGGAATCAAAATTTTTCACTGCTAAACATCATTTTATACTCCAATAATCATAATTATATTTCATATAATTATTCTTAGTCAAATGTGATCAAATCTTGGCTAAAAATCTCCATTTTATCATCAAATGGTAAAATGACCGTTTTGTCCCTAATTGGTCAATTTTCTGATGGACTCCAAACTGGACCTTGAACTCCAAATCACTATTCTAAGCCATTCTGTTGGTTTTAAAATTTTCAAATTCCTCTTAGAATTTCTATTTGAACTAGTTCAAGGTTCGATTTAACTTAGTTGTACCACTCGATACAATACCGTCTTTTAATCGAGCTTGACAGGGTCTCACAAATAGAGTGTCATAATCTCATGCACTGTATCATATAACATTAGTCTACACCCTCGAGTGTACATCTAGGCTCTCAAGACACCTTTGCACAATTAAACATAACATTCATAAGGTATATGCCAATCATTGGCTACATCATCATAACATGATCAATATCCATAAACATAAACATAAAATGAAGACCAACTTGTCAACGGAACATGACCTGACTCTTTAGGCAACAAGTGGGCTATTAGACATTTGCCAAAGGAAGACGAACGGATCATGCCTCCATGACTTGGGAGTTGAATGCTATCACCGATCTGCAAACAAAAATAATTGAGAGAAAATAATGTATGAGTCACAAAGATTCTGTGAGTGGATACAAGGAAGGGGACAAGCCAAGAAGGAGAGTTTTTTGTAACCATGCTCATGAAATCATATGTCATTCATAATTCTTCCTTCATTTCATAATCATGAAACATGGCATTTAAATACATTTTAAATAGCATTTGAATGAAAACAAGCTTGCATAAACCCTTAGAAACCATCTACCTTTGAAAAGCCTTTGAAATATACTTAAAACTCATTTCTAGAAAGAATTTATTGATACATTTGGGAATGTATTGATACATTTTATACAAAACGCCTCTCCTTGCATTCTATCCAAAATTTATCGATACATGTTCTTTATGTATCAATACATCTAGCAAAGAACCCATTTTTTTGGGTAATATTTTGCACATAACCATTCATTATGTCCCTCTAATTGACTATCCTCTATGCTAAATTTAAACAAATCAAGCATTCATTCATCACTTTCTCACATACATTGTATCATCAATAAACATTCAATCATAAACACAGACTCATAAACATCATTCCATAGATACTTTCTAATAGATCATAAACATTTTTAACAATGAGTGGTTCTCACCCCATTCAAATGGGTAGTGATTTAATCTTCATTATTTGGGATTCCTAGTACTCTCTTGTTGATGGGTTTGGCTATGGACAACATGCACAAAAATACGCAGCAGAAAGAAAATTAAAATTTTAGAATTAAACAACCAAAACATGCCTCCACCCATGGATCATCTTGGTGATATTTAACACATAAAAGCACACAATTAATTATTATTCAAAAAATTGCCTTGCCAAGTAGTTTCGTAATCACAATGGCACTTCTCGAATCAATCCCGCGAACACCACAAGGAGTAAAAACCCTTAGCCAATCAAGTGCTTGGCCTCCAATGGTAGTACACATGATTGCACACAAACCTTCAACAAAGGAGGAAGTTTTTAATTATACATTGTGCTAATAAAGATGACAACAATTGACCTTTTCTTCTTTTTCACAAGCTTAGCTGAACCTTTCTTGAAAATTTCTTCATAAGTAATTTTTTCTTTCACACAAAGGGAGTGGTGGCAAAGAGAGAAAATGCTTTTTTTTTTCTGGCAAAAATTAGGTTTTCTTCAATTGTGAAAATCTCTCATATAGAAAATAGTTAAAAGGTGACTTATATAGTTAAGTTAAAATAACTTCAGTTTTGCACTTAAGCCCTCAATATTATAACACATTGTATATTGGGCCCATTACTTAATTAAACTCTTTTAATGAAGTCCTTGGAAATTAAAATCAAAATTAATTTCCTTTATATTTTGAAATCAAGTCCTTATAATTATAACTATTTATAATTATACCTAAAACTTAATTAAACTCTTTTAATCAAGTTTATAGAAGTTAATTACCTAGCATGTGATTTAAGTCTAACTTAAATCATTACTTTCCCAATTTACAAATGCAATCATTGTGTGTGACCCATTAGGTTCCTAACATATTGGCAATGGAATTGATGAATGACTTAATTAATTAATATAAATTTCAATGATTAATTCATAATCAATTCCATAGACCAAGATTGGCATCTAGCAATGCATCATGGCCACCCAATTGTTAGGAGAGTCGAAGGGTTCTTTGACAACCCTTCAGTGTACAGTCTATCAGTGTAATTTATTCCTTCATCATATATCTTGGAGATGATAAGAGCTTGGTACAATGTTTACTTTTATTGACCTCCATATTCTTTTTTGTAGTTATAGTATTAGTTTTATAGAGACTTATGAAACTTTTTCATAATTTCCATGTCTCCTTGGCCAAGGATTTTCATAAGCTAATGTTAACCAAGAACTGATAGGATATGTCCTCTAAAACACTTGAGATGATGATTCATTTCTTAACCACTCATTTGCCTTCACATGCTTCATACTATACCCAAAAGCATCTTATTTAGGCATCTTGGTTAGGCACCCGTAGGGATAAAATTAAAGCATAACACTCCATATATAAGACAACATGGTGTCTCAAGTCTAGGGAGTATTTACATGACTGACATATGTGAAGTGCTGCATAGACAATGGAATGTATTACTAAATGAACTTCTCATGGCAGGTCATGTTTAGTGAACTTGCTCTCCTAAGCAAGCACCTATATTCTAGTTCTAAGTATCTCTATACTTCAATCTATGAGACTGATTGCTTACTTTCAAAGCAAGGAACATAAAATATATATAATCTCATTGATGTCCAGTCTCAATGATACATTGACTAGAAACATTTTAAGATTATGCTTTGATGCATAGGGATCTCATAACTGTGACCCATTATAGTTCCCTTGTAAGGCATATTAATCTCATGGACTTCATTCAATTAGACTTATAAATCATTATAATTAATGTCTTATTGATGAAGGAAAACATCTAATCATTTAACATGAATGATATTGTTGTATGATTGGAATCAAGCCTTAACCAATCCCAATTGGTTGTACGGCTCATCCCAACACTTGTGAGTGGCATATTAGCCTCGTCCACAATCTTTAAGTAGTTGTTGTTGAATTTACCACGCAATTGCATGCATCGCAAATAAGTAATATAATGAAAAGCAAAGTATTGTTCCTACAAGAAATTGAACCAAAATCTTTTGCTAAATACTAAAATTAACATAACTTAATCTTATTCAAAAAACCAACTTTTAAAACTACTAAAAACTAAAGCAACTAAAACTAATAATAAGAATCGTGAATTAATTAGATAAACTCAATTAGACAAAAGCCCAGAACCACAATATCCCATTAACACTTCATTTGAATCTCTTCCACTCTCTTTTCACTTACTAAACAGCTGAGTTGTTAATCTCGAGCTCTAATGTATTTATAAGTCTCTTCTAATGTTCTTATAAAAATATCTCTTATAACCAATCTACTATATTCCTATGCAAATTACAATTAAGAAAGACTCATTAAGTTTAAACTTTAATTATGGCTAAATCAAAGCAATATCTTATGCAATTGAAATTGAACATATGCTATTTAATCTAAGGCTTACACTAAACTCCCTCTTCTGGTTCCATTTAAGTTACCCTATCTATTTAATTGGTGATCAAGCAATCGGATGCATTAATCACAGAGCTGAAATAAACAATTCAAACACCGTCAATTATAAGCAAGAAAGAGTATTAAGAATTCAAACCACATGTTGTCAATTGTGTCAAAGCCCAAAACTCTGGCCATGACCGGCTCATGGGCCTAATAGGTATAGCACACCAGGCCCAAGCAAGCCTCTCTATGTAAACCTGTCAGTAGTCCATCTATTACTTCTTTTTCTTTAAGATCTAAAACTCGTAATTTCTAATAATAATCTCTTCAAAATTTAAATCGTGAAAACCAAGTACATACAAAGTTCACAATAAATCTCACAATTTACATTAAACCATCACATATAAACATACAATAGACCCTTAACGGCCAGCGGAGTGACTTTGGGCATGGGTGCTATCATTGAGAGTCGTAGTGAACCTACCAAAAGATGAATAGGAGGGAGCACCTCGACCTAATATCTAACTACCTTCGATCCTAAAAACTAAAACATGAAGTTGAAAAGAATGAGTATAAACCCAGTGACTCAACATAGGAAGGGAACAAGCAAACGATATGGAAGATTTTTAGAAAACACGATGCACTTATATTGAAACCATGCAATTTTGTATATCATAAACAAAAATCAATGCCATGCTATTTTTCAACTCATTTTGGAAACATTTAAGAATATCAACTTTAAATATACAATTCAATCATTACATTTTCCAAAATCTCTACTCTATAGGACATGTGCACATGCGTGTAAAAATTCATGTATACATTATGTATATATAAATATATAGATAATTCAAACTTACACCAAGGTCATCCCTTGCTAGTCACCATGGCCCCGCACATACACCCGCCAACCTTAACTCAGCTCATGTGCACTCCCACACCGCACATAGCTAATATCCTCATGTGCACTCCCACACCGCACATGGCATATATCATCATCATTTGCTCTCCCACACCGCACATGGCATATATCATCGACGTGTGCTCTCCCACACAACACACTATCGGCACTGTCATGTGCACTCCCACACCGCACACACACTGTTATAATTATCATTCAACATTACATTTCAATGCATGGCACACATAACAACATGTAACAAGAATCTTTGCATAGCAATACATCACATGCCACAAATCAATTGGCAATTCAACATAATATTTCAAATTTGTAATTGATCACATTATACGTTTAAAAACATAGGAGTATCACTTGTGAAAAGTTTGTTCCCGTGCATAAATTTGAAAAGAGTCAACCAAGGATATTATAGCATTTCGTTTAACACATATGCATTTGTTCAAAACCATTTAAATGCAAGTTCACTCACCTTACAAAACTAGCACCAACAAGGTCCTAATCCAAGTAAGTCTTGAAGTACCATTAGCACCTATATTTGTCAATAAACCATAACAACCTCAATTATGTCATAAATTGGATCTAATAATTCTAATTAATTTACACTAGACAATCTACACTCTAACCTAACATTTAACCTAAAATTCTAGTCTAATTCACAAACCCATTAGACCAACTATTTCAATTTAAAGTTTCTTTACTTGGATGAGCTTGGAGGTATGCAGATTAATAGAAACCTAATATTTTCAAGAAAAAAAATTTGAAGAAAATTAGGAAATAAAATCTGAAAATATATATAAACCCATAAATTTCAAAATCCAAGAGTTGAAAATATATACCTTTTGGCTTTAAAACGCAGATCCGAAGCCAAAAAGCTTAGGTAGTGATGAAAGTGGAATATAATGAAAAAATGAACAAAAAAAAAGAAGAAAAAAAATTTTCGTTTCTCTTTCCCAAAGCCCGTTTGTCATGAAAATGGGGTGGAGAATGGTGGATTGATGAACAAGGAGAAGATAGAAGAATGAAGAATCAAGAGAAGAAAGAAAAGGGAAAATAAAGAAAGAAAAAAGAAAATAGATCAGTTTTTGTTGCAAGGGAGAAAATGGCATTGGGTTGGAGGAGAAGAAGAAAATGCCTTATGGAGAAGATAAGGACTGGCCATGGATAAGGAGGAAAAGAGTCAAAGTGTCATGACCTGATACTCCCATCGAGCCTGTGACAACCGCCGCGATGTCTCGATTGACATTCATTACCCAAAATGCCAGCCGAAACCTCGCAAGGCTGTCGCATCAATTTTACTTCTCCCCTGTGAGCAACAGTTATTAAATACCTTGTTTTAAAGAAATGTAGACTAATTTCAAATCAAAAACAATCAAAAAGTAATTTCTACTGCATAGGGGTATTTTGGTCATTTTACCCAAAAATTTTGAACCCTAGTAAAAATATGATATACGAGTAATAAGCATCCATTTCATGTCTAAAAATAAGTTTCGTTGTCTAATTCATCAATTTAAAGTGAAATTATAGCAATTCAAATTAAATAATATTAAATAAAATATTCTAGTTTCTTATAAAACAATATTTATAGAACTCTGTGTAAATAATTTTTGTAGCGTAAAAGCAAAATAAATTCATACATACAGTGGCACACACAGCCAGGTATTCAAAATATTCTATAATGACTTGTGGGCCCCAAAAATAAATATATATGTACAAGACTATAGACTTGCGATTTCTAAGGGTGCAAACCCAAAAGCAACCCTCGACATAATCTGCGGTCTACAGACTGCCATGAGCCTGAAATGGGTGAAAAGAAGGGGTGAGTTTTTATAAACCCAGTGAGTCAGCAAATTTTATCTAAAACATCTAAAGCCAAGCAAATGGAGACAATTTAAAATATCTCATCATAATATAAATTCATAACATCAAATCTCATTTCATTTCATATAAATAAATTTCATTTCATAAAAATCAACAAGGCTTATGATTCTCGTAAAAACTTGGCTCGTACCAAAAACTTGCACTCGGTGACACATTGCGCCGAGGCATCCAACTGAGTCCGTAAACGCTGTTAAAATAACATATAAGTATAAAACTCATTTTTACATTTAAAAGCACAGTCGTTCCTTGGCGTTGGCTAAGTTTCACCCTCACGTGGTGGTTCGGCGTGAGGTGAACTCTAACTTTACCTTAGGAGATACCCTCTGCGCCTCTCGTACCAAGGTAAAATATAACCGGGTTTACCGTGCCCCTCTAATAGGCTGGTCCACAGAAACCCGCCCACTGCAGTAAGCTAATCAAATAACCCACCAATTCAATAAAATTTCTAACAGCATGACATGGCTAATATAATATTACCAGCCTATCAAGGCAAAGCAAAACAGTTCATTTATTCCACACAAACACAAATCCAGCCATGCTTGCCATCACATTGTCATAAGCCATCAATTCAAACCATATGTCAAAACATATATATAACACAAGTATACAATCTCCACTTACTCAATTTCCAAAACCAGTATTCAATTTCAAAACAAGTTATAAATCTCATTTCGTTTAATCAATACTTCAATTATAAAACATAATAGTTTGCAATTTAAATTCATTTTTCTTTAAAACATAAAAACGAGTATGAACTACTTTAGATAGTTAAGATGAAAGTCTGATTACTCACTATAGCAGAGTTTGGAGTACTCCTATTCTTGGTCCTTGGGCACAATATCTTTACCCGTATCAAAGGGCTCACCACCTATGCATAATAAATGACACGTAATGCAATATATTTGTGCCAAACTGTTATAAAACTATTTCAGGCTTTATATGAATGCATGACATTGAATGATAATTGTCCGAATAATCACTTAAAGACGGTGTTCTACGTGGGTTCAATTATGATCGGATTGAATTGGCATTCGACCTAACTCGTACTATGCCTTGTTTAATTAGCCAAAACATCCAATTCAACTCTAAATATCTTTATTACATTTCCAATATTCCAAATACACCAAAACATTACAATGAGCTTGATTTTTGACTAACTGCACCATGTTCCGAAATTCATTCCGATTCTGAACTAACATACTAATCAATGTCTACACAGTCTTGTAAATCCATATATATCATTAGGAATCAAATCCAAGTCCATTTACTATGATTTTCTCAATTTCCATCAAGCCATTTTCTAAAGGAACTATACTTTTCAATAACCGGTTTTGATATCCAACATCATAATTCATCAATTCCTACCTAAATAACATGAATTACAACCAAATCCATCATTAACATGCCCTATAGAAAATTTGGCCAAATGAGGGTGGTTGAAGAACATGTGATTTTCTTGCTTGTTTTTCCTTCCAAACATCACAAAATGACTAAAAACACTAGGATATTATGAAATCTAGCAAAATTCATCACCAAAACTTCTCTCTCTAGATTTGGCCAGCAAAGGTTCCCTCTTGAAAACTTGAATTTCAGCCATGGAGAATGAAAAAGAATGCATGGGAAAGGTAGATCACAAGCTAAAATTAAAAAATCTTACCTTTACTTGCTTGATTCCTTGAAATCCAACAATTTCTCTTGAATTTTTCCTTCCTAGGGTTTGTTCTTCTCTTTTTCTCTTTGTTCCCTTGCTTGGCCGGCCATAAGAGTGAAATGGGAGAAGCTTAAGTCGGTTTATAAAGGAAAATCATAAAAATATTAATGCTTGACACATGTCACCACTTGATTGGTCCATGATTAAAAACTTAACCATTAAGCAATTTCTCACCACCACATGTAATCCCATAATTATCCAAAGTATAAAGTGATAATAGGCGAAATTCATGGGCTTGACAAGTGTCATGGTGGTGTAAAATTTCAATTACGTCTTCATGGACACCTAACATGACCGTTTTGCCCTTATACTCGAAAAATGTCGGAATTGAAATTTTTCACTCCACAATTTCAAATTATGCTCCAAATAGTCAAACTTGGTCAAAAATCTCGTTCAACATTCCAATTTTGCCCTTGGGTAGCAAAATGATCATTTTGCCCCTACGTTATGAAAATTCCTAAATTAACTCCAAATCAATCCTCGAATTTTGAATCATCATATTAAGACATTTTAAGGTTTAATATCTCTCAAATACATCGTAAAATCTTTATTTGGCCTAGTTCGAGGCTTTAATCAACTTAATTGTACCACTAGGTACAATACCGACTTTTAACAATTTTTCGATACATTCACTTATGCAAACATTCTATCAAGCACATGAATGACATGACAAGTGTATAATAGAGTAGGGCTTGACACCAAGCTTCCTTTGGAAGCTTTTACCAAGCTCATAGAAAAATTATCGTTTTGCCCTCCAAGTTTCTCCCCTTTTTAATTTAGTCATCCCAACTATATTTTAATTCTAATTTTCTTCTATTTTTCTTCCTCTACATGTGTGCAAACAAAATATAAAGTTTGCACTTCAACGCATATCACTATAATATTTAAATATTTACTTACCCATTCTAGATCTATTTAATAAAGACACGCGAGCACAACCATCGTTGTTTTTCTTTGAAATTCTTTCTTATTTCTTCTTCTCCACTTAGACTAGCCAATACTCCTCCTTCATGATTAATTTCAACTACATATAAAATATTAATATTTTAATATTATTTTATTTCAAAATTCTCCACTAGCCTTCTAGGGCTCCAAAACATCTTACTTTGCCCTAGTTCACTTCCGGATCACCTTTTAACTCACTAATTCATCCTTAATAAAAATATTATTATTTTATTAAAATTTCCTCGGGTGTAAGATATTTTATTTTAAAACACTCCTTTCACTCGTTTTCACTATTTAGTGCTTAAATTAGCATCCATTGATCATTTGTCTCGTTGATAAGGTTATATTGAATTCTGTACAAGGGTATGGGGTGTCACAAATTGCAATTCTAGATAAGAAATTTAGTTCCTCATAACTACTAAAAATGTCATCCAAAACAGTAGAGTTGTCAATATGGGCTGGCCTGGCCCAGTCCAGCCCAAGCCTTTATGGGCTAAGAAAATATGGGTTGGGCCGGGCCAGCCCATTTTTTATATGGGCCATCAAAACCTTAACCCAGCCCACCCCTTGCTAGCCCATGGGCTGGGTTGGGCTAGCCCATTTCTTTTTTTTGCAAAAAGAAATTATTTTTATAATCTTACTTAATATATTTTCTATTAATAAAATTATTTTATGATTTAATTCATAAATTAAAATTATTAATTTGATAAGTAAAGATTAAACACATTGAAATATATAAAATAAGTAATATTATTGGTAAATAAATTATTAATTTTATATAGTTAAATATATAAAATTAATAAATTAATTGAAATTATTAATTTTTTTGGCCCATAAGGTTGGCCCGCCCCAGCCCACCCCAGCCCATTGATTTGGTGGGCTGGCCCATCTAGGCTTGGTTTTAATATGGGCTTAAATTTTCAAGCCTAGCCCACCCCGTATTCAATAAAAAAGGGCCGACCTAATGGGCCAGGCCCATTTTGATAGGTATACAAAATAGTTTAACCATCAATACAAAACAAGGAAAGTATAAAAAGAACTCAAGAAGAAAAGAAAACTAAGATTTGTCAGGTCTTTGATCCTTAATCTTCAAGAGTTTTTCCTTGCTTTCTTGCTTGCTTGACGACTCTTTTTCTTTAGAGAAAATCTATCTTAATTGTTACTTTCAAGTGCTCTAAAAGTGTGATTAAATAGGGCTCAGAATCCTACGAAAAATCAATTCTTGGAGTTTATGCTTGGGAGGCTTATCGTGTTGCACCATAACGCCACTTTCTCAAAGCCCTGCTACCGAGCTCTTTGTTTATTTTTTTTGAGTTCTTTCTCTGGCGTTGTGGTGCCAAGTCTTTGTTTTGAAGTTGTGCATTGCTCTTTTCATGACAGCACAGCACCCATTCAGCGATGCCTGCGAAGCCCGATGTTTTGTTTTTGAGTATGAATTTTGCTTTCTTTTTTTTATTTGAACTCCTTTAAACGAGCACCTACAAAAGCACAAAACCACATCACTATTTTCATTAAAAGAGACCTAAATCAATCTAAAATCAACTAAAATAAAACTACCTAAGTAACTCAAAATGAAACTTAAAATAAACTCCTAAAATGAGACTAATTCATGTCAAAACTTAAAGACTTAGTCAATTTTAATGCTCAAAAAGTGACAAGATAACTCTATGCCATAGAGTTATCACACCCCTAAACTTAAGATTTTGATAGTCTTTGAGCAAAAACATAAAAGAAAACTTAAACAAAAATGAAAGCAATTGTAAATGACAGAAACACTAAAATGATGAAAAGAAATAACTAGAGATGACAACTCATTAAAGATGAGTTGCACCAAACCAATGATCTCCCATAATTTCCTCAAAAGTTATCTCAAATTCTCAACTCAAGGTAAACATAAATATCATTGAAGGCCATGCTTCAATTCAAGTGCAAGCTCATTCTCGAATGAATTTCGTATGTGTGTGCAATCTTTTTACAAAAAATATCTTGTAATTCGGATAAGTTTATGCTTATGCAAAATTCAAATTAGTATTAAAATCCCATAAGTTTGTTTTTCATCTATCTCTCCACTAATATAGACTAATACTAAGTCGAGGATCCGTAGAACTTTAATTGGCTTGTAATGAATGGCTAAGGTCAATGTAGGATAAAGGATATTATAAGACTAAAATAATCTTGAGCACATCAATCATTCTAGGACCTTTTTAGAGCTCAAATTATACTCCAAGTAATTCCCTTTACTTGATTTCAACTTTTTCTTTCATCCAACACTTTATTCTTTTTATTTTTTTTTTCTGTCATCACCATTCTACACCCCCAAACATATTTCTTTTTAAGCTAGATAATGGGGTAAATACTAAACATATTTGAACTTTTCAACAACTCCACCTTTTACCTTATTCAATATTTAGCTCAATACACTTTTTAAAATGATTAACATACTTAGGAGTGAGGGATGCAAAATTGAAGACTTATTATAGGGTAGGCTATATAAAATAGGTGTTTGACCTATGGGATGTTGACAAATTAAAAGCTATTTTACCTAAGGAGCAAGTGATGGAAATTTTGCAAATTCCCATTGACACAACAAGTGAGAATGCAGCATACTGGGTGCCTACTTCAGATGGAAAATTCTGAACGAAGAGTGCATGGGAAATAGTATTGCAACGAAGGGTTGTTAATCAGACCTTCAGCTACATTTGGCATAAAAGTATCCCGTTAACTACTTCATTCTTTTATGGAGATTATTACATGATTGGATACTTGTGGAGCTGAAAATGAAAACAAAAGCTTTTCAACTAACATCCCTATGTAGATGTTGTAACTAGGAGGAATCACTCATTCATGTCATGTGGGATAATCCGGTAGCCAAATAGGTTTAGAATTATTTTGTAAAATTCTTCCAAATCTATATTATTAATCCTCGTACTGTTAATCAGATTATTTGTGCTTGGATATATTTTGGTGATTATTCTAAACATGGTCACATCCGCACTTTAATACCTCTGTTAGTTTATAGTTCTTATGGGTGGAGCAGAATGATGCAAAATATCAGAACCTCGACATGTATTTTAATAGAGTAGTGTGGAGAATTTTAAAACTTATTCATCAATTATTCCTTGGAAAGCAATTACAAAAATGGCAATGGAGGGGCGATATGCAGGTGGCTCGAGAGTGGGGCATAGTCTTCTCAGAAAACACGTTTTCTCCTCCAAAAATTTTTTCTTGGTAGAAACCATCAATAGGTGAGTATAAGTTAAATGTTGATGGTGTTAGGAATTTTTAGAATATGGTGCCTTGGAAAGCAAGTATATTCTCATGCTTAAATTCATTAAATTTATTTGTAATGAAAGTACATTTTGATAATAAGACGAAGAGTTTGTTTTAGTAAGCATTCATTATCTAGTTATTAAGGTACCAAGATTCTATTGAGATATTAAAATACATTTGTATGAAGAGTCATACATAGGAGACATGTATTTTAATTGAATCTAAAAAAAAATTGTTCACAGCCATATAATAAAGTTGATCACTTTATTATGTTAAGGCTGTAGTGTCCATATTACTTCCAACGAAATGAATGTGATTCATTTCAAGGGAATTATGAGTCTCAAATCATCAAAATGGTTGACTTCAAGTAATGACACTATAACATGAACTGGAATCATGTGAGAATCAAATTTAAGTTTTACCGTTACCTAAATCTTGATCTCACACTTATGCATTTGCTTATAGTAGAACCGAAATCCTGATGGATAATGGACTCGTGTTTAATCTCCTTATAATCTTTGATTTACCATAAGCATGATCATCATAAAGCGTTGATCTAGACTTAGTAGTTTGGGATTATAATCGAGATAAACATCTGGGAACATATATCCAGATAATGGAGTTCATAGCATTAACATCACTTCTAATGATTTTAAGAAGATTGGTGATTAATCTTGGCCCAATGGATTGATGAATTAGCTACTCATCACATTTGGACACTCAAAGATTAGATCTAGAGTATTGAATCACTAATTGGATGAAATTTGAGACTAGGGGACAAAATCGACATAAAGGGTAAAACGATAATTTCACTTTTTGTCATTGGATGGTTATGAGGGTTCACAATATAAGGTTTGCAATTGGACAACTAACAATTAATATCAAGTATTGAATTGTTTCTTGTAATTATAGTTAATCCAAGAGTGCACGCATGAATCTATGGTGGAGTGATTTCATGGTTAATAAGCTTGAATTATTTTTAATGAGATTAAGAATAATTCTAAGTTTATTAGAGCTTCGAATATCTATGTCCAAATAGATTCCCCACTTAGCTTCATAGAATTCAACTTGTTTAAGTTGGAATGCATGTTTTAATTTGTTTAATTAAATTGTGTACAAAAATGACAACTTTAACATTTTTGTCTTAATTTAGACAAGAAAACATATTTGTCTCAATTTAGACAAGATAAGATATTTGTTTGTCTTAATTACAGACAAGAGTTGTCTTAAATTAAGATAATTTTAGGAGGATTCTTGCAAAATGAATCTAGACATCCATGTTGATAAAAGGAGACTCCATGTTTGACTATTATTCTTTTATTTATTATTAAGTCTTGTTAAATAAAGATGGATAATAATAAAATAAGAGTTATTATTTAATAAAGAGTTTTATTTTATCAAAAACTCTAAATGATAATTAAAGAATTAAATTATTTATTCTTTAATTTTTATTTTGATAATTATGGAGCATGTTTGATGCTTCCATAACTCTGAATGGATGGTTAAGATTGATTCAAAGGTGTTTCGTTTTGATTAAACCTTTGAAGCAAGAGTTTTAATAAAAAGATAAGAGATTGGAAGAAGAAGAGAGAACGTACTTTTTCTTAACAAAAAAAAAGTTTCAGCCATCTCTTCTCTTTTTCTCTTCCAAGCTTTTCCAAAGAAAAGAGAATAAAATCGGTTGCCATCTTGTAGCCTTGCATTCCACACCTTGTCCACTCAAGGTTCAAGTTGAAAGTATTCTTGAAGAAGAAGTGGTAAACTTATTTGGTCGAGAAATTATTCATTGGTGTGGTGGTGTTTGAAAATAAGAATCTCAAAATAAAGGTATGGTTTTTCTTATTTAATAAATTCTTATTTTATTTTTTTGATGTGATTATATTGCTTGTAATAATAATAATGTGTGTTTTCGCTTGTGTAATTGGATTGCTTGCTTCCTTTATAAAAGGATTTTTTTTTTGAAATCCATGCTTTACACAATCACATTAATTCACGAAGATCCTACTCCAACAAGGTAGCTCTAAACATTTTCAGACTGCAGCAAGAGGTGGAATCCTACGGATCATGCAAGCATAATGTTATTTGGCTTTTCTGAAAATTTAGGAGTCAAAAACTCTCTACAAGTCGAATTATTAGCCTTATATAGAGGACTTGTCTTATGCCGAGAGTATAACATTACAAGACTTTGGATTGAGATGGATGCTATGGTTGTTATTCGACTATTACAGGAGAATTACAGAGGGTTATATGATATCAGGTATTTACTAGTTACTATTCGGCAACTACTATCCCAGTTTTTCTTTTGCATATCTCATATTTACAGGGAAGGCAATCAAGCAGCAGATTTATTAGTGAACATGGGCCATGCACATCAAAATTTATAAGTCTTCACTATGGCTCAAGGCAAATTACAAGGAATTTTACGATTGGATCAAAGTACTTTTCCTTATTTTAGATTCAAATAGATGTAAAGGAGTAGTACTCCTCATTTTTAACTTTCCTATTTTTATTATTATTCTTGTTTTAATTTACTTAGATCCTTGTACACAGGTAAATTTCTTATCTCTTGCACAAGAAATTATTACAAAGGTAGAAATCCCTATATTATTAATTTTATCTCTCCTCACTCATGTAATTCTGGAGGTTAGGTTTCGGTCCCCCTCCAAGATGTATTTAATTTTTTTGTTATTAATAAAATAATTATAGGGTAGCTGGGCCCTGCGAGAATTTTCAGCATAAAAAAAAATAGGTGTTTGGCAAAGAAAAGGCAATATTAGGCTCAACAGGATATACTAGGGATAAAAATATATAAAGGTAAGCTTAAAAGACTCAAATAGTCCAAAGATGACTTAATTCATTTCCTTAACTAAGTATTGCCTAGTATTTCGTCTCGAGAGAAAATCAAACAAATTCTAGAATTCATGACATAACCAAATTTCTACATCAACATAAATCGTCTTTAAATATGCACAACAATTCTAAGCAAAAAGATAATGTGCTCAATATATGGAAATGTCATCCTAACAATGACACTTAACATAAGAATTTAACCCAAACTCAAACAAGATTCATATTTACCAAAAGCACAAGATAACTAAATTCTCATCATTAGATTAGGAAATCATTAGAAAATTAGCACAAACAACTCTAAACTAAGGACTTTAATAAAACATAAAGAAAGTTGTTCCACCAGATAATGATGGCTGAAGAATCAATCCCATGGACAGCATTTTGGGTCCCAGATGGATTATACGAGTGGCTAGTAATGATAAACAAACTAAATAAGCTTAAAACCTAAAACATGAATGTAAATAATTGATAAGTTAAAAGAAATATAACCTTAACTTCCAGAAAAACTTCCCCTAAAATTAAATTCAACATCATCTTTAATGTGAAAAATAGAAAAAAAAAATTAAAGAGAATACTCCCTTGGTAGTTGTAGGAATGCAAAGAGACTCTACTCCTTTTTTTTCATCTTCCTCATTACCACCTATGCTTGTTGGAGGATTCGGTAAGGTAGGAAAATTGTTTATGTCCATCTCCATGTAGTTGGCACAAGCATAGAACATCTACACCATTACTCGATTACACCACTTGATATGATATTTGTTGCATGTTTTAGAGCTCTAACCGTTCCATTATTTAGACCAATGTCAAATTTTGGGCTTGAGGTTGAGTAGTTCTAGGTTGTAGTGCAAAGGAAGAACTACTACCAATAGTAGAGAGATCATAATATCTATGAATAAGTCCCATATCAATGAGAGCTTTTGGATGTAGCAATTCTTCACTTTTGTCCTAGTGGAGACTAGCTTTCATACACAAAGCAATTATCAAAGATGGGAACCATAAACCGTCTCTATTAGTGCAAGTTGTGTGTAATATGGCATTAAAGATAAGTTGGCCAATGTTGATGGATTTACTGGTGACAATGGCATATATCAGGACTGCCTTTTCCCTCGTAACATCAATGATGTGTGTGGATGGAAGCATCTTCACCACTACATAGTACAACCATACCTTTATATCCCTCTTCATAACACTAATTTTGAAGGATATCGATTCATCCTTCGACATTTTTCATTGTGCACCCTCCTCATAAAATATTGAGAAAATTTCATTCCAATCTTGATGCTCTTTTAGATATTGCCCATAACCATCATCCTCAATATTAAGAGTCTCGTAAAAGTCATTGATGGCATGGTTATTAAATGTTACTTGTTTACCTTGCACGAAAGCTACACCATTAGTATGTTCAAAAACATTGACATAGAATTCTCTTACTACTGGGATGATGGCTACCTTTGGTTGGGCATAGAATTTCTACCATTGTCTTTCTTCAATTTAGGCTCGTATCCTTAGGTAGCGTATTAGAGCAACATCAAAACCCCTTTCTTGAGTTGGAACTTTGTTGACGAGGGAGTTGTTGTGTATAGTCACAACATTCATAGACACAATCTTGGTTCTATCAAATGAGCCACTTGAACTACTTCTTGCTCTCTTTGGTGCCATTATCAAATTTTGTGCAATAATTTCAATAACAACCAAAGCAAAGCACAACAAACCAAAATTTTTGCAGCAACTACCTAATTCCAAAAGTAATCCACCACAATTATCACAATTATGAATTTCAAACTCTTAATTTTTTACCAATTGCAACAATAATGCTATTCAATCAACAACTCAATTAATCTACCCACTAATCAAACCATAATTCACTCCAAAATTAAGTCACCTAAATCACAATTCTCAAAAATTTCAAGAAACCCAATATTATCTAAGCACAATTATCTCAACTAGCATGAATTTCATCAAAACTAATCAACAAACCATTAAAATCAAGAACAAAGCACAAATTCCTCAATAATGCTAAAATCTTCAAGAAAAGAGAGAACTTACTTGATAAAATTTTCAGCAAAATTGTTTGATGGATAAAGTTTTGATGGGTTTGGATGGAAGACTTTGAGGAATTTTGAGTGGGTGTGTGAGAGTTTTAGAGAGGAAGAGAGTGTGTTAAAGAGTCGGAGAGAAAACTTAATAAAATTAGAAATTGGGGCTAATGAACTAAAGAGGCGTTTATATAGGGCTTACATTAGTGAAACTGTGCAGCAGTGTCGCTTTTTAGGCATTGTGACATTGCGTGTTTGTTTTGAGGAAGGTTACTTGTGCATTTGGCATTACAACATTGAGTTTTGGGTGCCGCGGTGCTTAGGTTTTGTTTCAGAGCTTTTTTTTTTCTGTAATCACGATGCTGCAGCACTATGTTTGCCATGTCTATATTTTTTATTTTTTTATTTTAGATATATTTTATTTTTTTATTTTTTTAAATAAAAAAATTATATAATACCTACAAAAGAAATAAAAATTAATTAGAAAATAAAACAAAAAATAATGAAAAATAACTAAAAAAATTTGAGTTTAGAAAGCTTGGGTTGCCTTCTAAGAAGCACTTGATTTATAGTCTTCAACTTGACTCCTTGAGGTTCAATTGGCGTCAATCAGGGTGATTGAGGACTTATGGCATTCGATTTTGCCTCCTCAATAGTGCTTGAGTTACTGACCATTCACTTTAAATGTTCTATTCGAGTTTCCTTTGAACAATTCCACTGCTTCATGAGGGAATACTTTCGTAATAACGAAAGGACCTAACCATCTAGACTTGAGCTTGCCAGGAAATAATCTCAATTGAGAGTTATAAAGGAGAATATGTTGGCCTGGTTCAAAATGACGCTTAATAATCTTTTTATCATGCCATCTCTTTATCTTCTCTATGTAGATATTTGCATTCTCATAAGCTTGAAGATGAAACTCATCCATATCATTCAGTTGCAAAAAACGCTTTTCTCCAGCTGCTTAGAGATCAAAGTTCAGTTTTTTAAAGACCCAATATGTATTATGCTCAAGTTCAACTAAAAGATGGCAAGCTTTGCCGAAGACCAATCCACAGGGAGACATCTTAATCAAAGTTTTATAAGCAGTCCTACCAATCTTTTCTAGATGGACACACAATTTGTCTAAAATTCTCTTAATTTCTTTGTTGAATACTTTAGCTTGGCCATAAATGATATGTTATGGTTGTCTTATGTTTGACTCCATATTTAGCAAGGAGTGTCTCAAAATACTTGTTGCAAAAGTGAGAGTCTTTATCACTGATAGTTCTAGGGGTACCAAAACGAGTGAAGATATTGTTTTTCAAAAGGTTTTACACCATCTTAGAGTCATTATTTGGCAATACTGCAAGTTCAACCCATTTAGATACTAATCAACAACAACCAAGATATATTGATTGTTGTATAAAGATATAGATGGACCCATAAAGTCAATTCCCTAAACATAAAAACTCTCTACCTCAAGGATGTTGTCGAGAGGCATCTTGTGTCTTCGTGAGATGTTGGCAACTCACAGAAATTTGTCACACTTTTCAACAAAATAATGAGCATTTTAAAAAAAAGGGTAGGCTAATAAAAACCTAATTGAAGAATCTTTGTAGTAGTTCTTTGACCTCCATAATCTTTTTCATAATCTGAAGAGTGACAATGGTGAAGTATATTCTCAACTTCATCCTCTGGAACACACTTTCTAAGAATTTGATCATCGCATTACTTAAACAAGAAAGCCTCATCGTAAACATAATATTTGACATCATGCAAGAATTTCTTCTTCTATTGAAAGTTTAAATTGGGAGAGAAAAGATTACTTACAATGTAGTTCACAAAATCAACATACGATCGTAATCTTTTCTGTTTGTTCACATGAAACAATTGCTCATTTGGAAAATTCTCATTAATTATAGTTGAATTACCAGCTTGTGTCCCATTTTTCAATCTTGATAGATGATCTACCACTTGATTTTTTGTACCTTTTCTGTCTTGAATTTCTAAGTCAAATTCTTGTAGTAAAAACACCCACATTATCAAGCGTGGTTTGGCATCTTTCCTTTCAATCAAATATTTGATTGTAGAATGACCAGTATAAACAATGACTTTAGTGGCAACGAAGTAGGACCAAAATTTATCTAATGCAAACAATACAGCAAGCAGCTCTTTTTAGTGGTGGTGTAGTTCATTTAGGAATCAGTTAGTGTTCTATTGGCATAATTAATCAAATGGAGTATCTTCTCTTTTTGTTGGCCTAAGATTACGCCAACCACATAATCACTTGCAGCACACACAAGCTCAAATGGAAAGCTCCAATTAGAGACTGTGATAATAGGTACAGAAACCAATCTCTTTTTTAGCTTTATAACTACCTCAAGGCATGCATCATCAAAGTGGAAATGTGTGTCTTTCTCAAAAAGGTTGCACAATGGCTTGGAGATTTTAGAAAAATCTTTGATGAAGCATCTATAAAAACCAGCATGACCAAGAAAACTTTGAATACCTTTCATTGATGTTTGAGGTGGAAGTTTTTCAATTGTCTCAATCTTTCCCTTATCTACTTCTAAACCTTTGCTAGAAACTCAATGTCCAAGAACTATACCTTCTTGCACCATGAAGTGACATTTTTCCCAATTTAGCACCAAGTTGGTTTCTTCACAACTTTTTGAGCACTTTAGCAAGGTTATGTAAATAATCATCAAAAGAATCGCCAAAATTGAAAAATCATCCATAAATACCTCCAAACACTGCTCAACTATATTAGTGAAAATAGCCATCATGCATTTTTAAAAAGTAACTAGAGCATTACAAAGTCCAAATGGCATTTTTAGAGAAATAAAAGTCCCATAGGGATAAGTGAAGGTGGTTTTCTCTTGATCTTTAGGTGCAATAGCAATTTGGTTGTACCCAAAATAATTGTCCAAAAAGTAGTAGAATTCCTTACTAGCAAGTCTGTTAAGCATATGATCAATAAATGGAAAAGGAAAGTGATCCTTTTGAGTAGCTTTGTTGAGCTTTTGATAGTCCATACAAACTCTTGCCAGTCACAATTTGGTAGGAATGAGTTCATTGTTGGCATTGGAAACTATAGTCAAACCTTATTTCTTTAGCACACATTGAACTAGACTTACCCATATTCTATCTAAGATAGGATATACAATACCAGCATCTAACCACTTGATAATCTTATTCTTAACTACTTCTTTCATGATTGGATTTAACCGATGTTGATGTTCAATGGTTGTTTTGTGGTTGTCCTTAAGAAGGATCTTATGCATGCAAATAGATGAACTAATTCCTTTGATGTTTGCAATGGTACACTCTGTTGCCTTATGCTCTTTTAGCACTTAAAGGAGCTTGTTTTCCTACACGTTAGTAAGAGAAAAAGAAAGAATGATTGGTAAAGTAGATGAGTTTGCTAGAAAAACTACCTTAGATGATTAGGAAATGGTTTAAGCTCAAGTGTGGGTGGCTCTTCAATGGAAGGCTTGGTCGGTGATGATGAAAAAGCAGGTGATTTTAAGGACTCATTGGTGAAAATTAAAGAAGCCTAAAGTGGATCATTGGAATAATTCTTTAAAATCACCTCATTGGTGATGCTGATGCTGTTAACCACATTAACTGCAAAACACTCATTAGAATCTTTTGAAAATTTTAAATCTTCAAAAATATTATGTCATATCCCATTTTCTAGAAGCATTGTGACTGGCATTAGGACCTATGTGGGTATGACCCATTAGACCTTAGTAAGCCTCTTAACATAATTCTATCATCAATCAATCACATTCTCTCATTTGCCATCATCATTGTCATACATGCATAACATGAGTCATGTAATCATAAACATCCATACATGGGTGAATCACACAATTATGGACTCTTCAACATAAAAGGTGCAAACGTTTTCATTAATAGCAATTGTACCTTGTACATTTTATGTAAATTCTATACTTTGGTACCCTAGGTGTTCATAAGGCCTTTAGCCATCATACATAACCTTTGCATAACATTGTAAGTAATATTTTGCCATTAAATGGCTTAATAGTCATCCGTAATCAAACATGACCGAACTCCTTAGGCTTCAAGGGTTACTATGTCACCTACCAAAGGAAGAACGTACCACTTTTTTGTGACACAAGTGCTTAACAACTGTCCTTGATCTACAAAAAAAATTAAAAAAACTAATGTGTGAGTCATAAAGACTCCGTGAGTGGATATGGGAAAGGGACAAGTCAAAGGGTTAGAGCTTTTGAATAAATAGAGCATTTATATAACCATGCATGTATGATTTTTCAAATGCGCATAAGGAACTTGTAAGAGAATGATCATGCTTTTGAAAAAGATTCACAAAATCCAGTGGAAATAAATGCCATTACTTTAAATCATTACATAGAGGATTCAAATAAACTATGAGAACATTTTTGATGCACAATAAAATCATTTAATCATTTGGAAACCAACTTGAATTCAAAACCATTCGAATCACATCCAAAAAGGCTAACTCATGAACTCATAGATTTAATTAAACTATTGAGACTTACCTTTTAGAGCTCGATAACCATGCTCATGAACTCAAATAATTTGGATTCGTCTAAATTCATTCTCATAATTAATCTTACCTCTAACTTACTTTCATAATAGACTAAGGAACCTTGTTCAACATTTCTTGTATATCACATGTAGAATCATTACTCAACAATCAAATATACAATCTATCTTGTGATGGTACAACCCCTATCATCCTTGGGCCGATAATGTGTAAACCCCATTGCACCTTGGGCATTTATAATACATCATAAGAATGGAATCATCGCCTTACTTTGAGATTGGATTTTATACTCCATTCCAAAATGGTGCCCTTAGATTGACAAACAAATATTTCATATCTTATATCATCATGTACTCATTCTCATAACATATGATTTGTGGAAACTGCATCACATCATATCCTTCAATAAGTACTCTCTATCATCTCATGTGGTGTGTGGAATTTACCTCAAATACTAGCATCATACTATTCATCATTTAATGTGGCATGTGAAATCTACATCATATACTCAACATCATGACATTTATCATGCTTGCTTAATCATCTCATATGGTATGTGAAATTTACATCATATACTTAGCATCATGGCATTCAATATATTTTTATCAAGTGCTTAGTCTCATTTTCATGGTATGTGGCAATAACATCACATACAACTTGATATACATACATTATGTAATCATTCATAACTCATCTAACATATGGAGTTATCATCACATGATTATAGCATCTTAACATACTTTAAGCATTTCATACATATCTCATTGAAATGGTGGTCTAGTATAAAACACTTGAAAGGACTTGTTCCCTTTTGTTTAAAACTACTACATAATAAGATATTTACATATACATAATAACTTTGAAATCCATTTTCAAACTTGGTTTCATCCACAAATGCCTTTTCATTTAATAGAATATTTTTGGAAAATCATGCTTGCAAATAAATCATCAAATTCTTGCTTTTAGTTTTACATATCAAAATAATTTGAAAGTGGTGTATCCATTCACCTTGATAAGATGCGTATTCTCTTCTTAACCTTCGAGTCACCAAAATCTTGCTCGTCAACGGTTTTGAGCTTTAACAATCACCTAACAACACAAATCTTAACATAAGTTCCTAGTTTCTAGCAAAAATCCATCTTTGAAAATAGGAGATTTATTGAAAAATCCTTCCTTTAAGTTCCAATAAATTTTCGTACCTCAAGCCCAATCCATAAATGAATAACCTTAACTTTCCTTACCTTCACAACCTCCTTAAAGAGCAAAATCCCCAAAATCTACGGATCAAAAATGGATTTAAATTAGTTGAAATTAGAAAATCTTAGTGTTAAGTCAAACTCATGAAATTTAAACTCAAAAATGCCAAATCTTACCTTAGATTTGAGTTGGGAGGTTGAATCTTTGTCAAATGGGATCTTGGGAGGTTGAGAGAGGGTTTGGATGGTGTTGGGGAAGAGTTGAAGGCTGGAAAAGTGTAAAATGAATTTTAAGGTTTGAGTTAGATTTTATACCCTTTTTTTTTTTTCACACTGGAGCCTAAGAACCGACTTCTTGATACCCAAGAATTGATTCTTTAGGTTCACAGACTTGCAAGAACCAACTTGTTTTGGAATTGATTCTGCTAGTCCAAAAACTCTTCTGACTTGCAAGAACCGACTTCTTTATTTCCAAGATCTATTCTTTTACTCTAAAAGCTATTCTAACTTGCAAGACTTGATCTTTCCTTGCTTGAGGTCGATTCTTGACACTTCCAGTTGCTATCTAAAATTTATATACAGCTTAGAGTCGACCTTTCTTCCCCTAAAACTAATCTTTCAAGCTTAGATTTATAGAAATTGCCTTTCTTTGGCCATCATATCATATCATACTTTCATCTCAACATATTACATCAACTGTAATGTCATCATAGCAAGAATTTCATGCCAATATAATTGGGAAAACTCATCCACATCCAACATTGTATTAAATCATAATTCATTCACATAAACCATGGGCTATCATATTAAAGCCTAAGCAATATCTTTAGGTTCCTCTTTCATCCATTTTTGCAACCATCATTTTCCCATGTAAATGAATAATATGGAGATATTGAACATCAATTAATAAGAAATTTTCATCGGTAACCATCACCAAATATAATTCATAAAAAGTTTAAATTTTTACCAATCTCCATAATATGAAATATTGGGGTTTCACATATTAAAAGTTACCTCTTAGTCTTGAACCTTTAAGTTAAGTTCACCTTTTCAACATCAATAAGAGCTCTATTAGTATTTAAGAATGGTCTCCCAAGAATGATCGGTATTTCATGATTTTTCGCCAAGTCAAGCACAATAAAATCCACTAGAAAAACAAACTTACCAACTTTTACCAAAACATCATCAATAATACCTTTTGGGAAGATGAGGGTTCGATCAGCAAGTTGTAAAGTCATAGAAGTAGGCTTAATCTTTCATAAATCAAGTTGTTGATAAGTGGACAATGGCATCAAATTTATACTTACACCCAAATCACATAAAGTTTTTGCAAAACACAATGTACCAACAATGCATGGGATGGTAAAATTGTCTAGATATTTAAGCTTTGGTGGAAACTTGTTTTGAATTATGTCACTGCACTCCTCAACAAGTACAACAGCCTCAAATTCACCTAATTTCCTTTTTTTGGTCAATATATTTTTCAAAAACTTCACATAGCTTGGCATATTTTCCAAAGCTTCAGTAGAAGGAATATTAATATGAAGCTTTTTAAATACCTCAAGAAATCTCTGAAATTGCTTATCAAGCTTCTGTTTCTGAAAACGTTGAGGGAAGGGTGGTGGTGGTTTTAATGGATTTAATTGAGATTTCTCTCCTTGTGTTTGTTCATTAGAATTTTCAACCGCAATTCCTTTTTCAATATTGCTACTTTCATCTTTTTTTTCAACAGGTTTAATTGGATTATTGGATTGCACACTACTATCTTTTACCTCTTTACCACTCTTAAGTGTAATTACCTCACAATGCTCCTTACCTTCTCTTCTAGGATTGGGTTCAATGTCACTAGCTAAAGAACCTTGAGGTCTTCTGTTAGTGGCATTAGCTATCTGATCAATTTATGTCTCAAGATTCCTGAGTGATGCTGTTTGACTTTGGATGATAGCATCATTCTCAGCCATGTACTGCATGAACATCTCTTCCATAGTTGGCTTTTTCTAAAGCATAGGAGCTCTAACTTATGGTGAAAAACCAGGAAGAAAGATTAGCTTTGTTGTTGATGAGGATCCTTAGATGTTACTCCATGAGAAATTAGGATGATTCCTCTAACCGGGATTGTTGTTGTTGGAATATGGATTATTTTGTTGTCTATTAAAATTTCCAACAAACTGTACAGATTCAACATTAATAGGACACTAATTACTACAATGCTTGTCTCCACATAACTCACATGTCACAAAAGACTCTAGACAGCATGGACACCCAGTGTATCAATTTTCTTAGTGAGAGCAGCCATTTGTGAAGTCAAGGCTTTAATTGCATCAAGCTCATGAATACTAGCAACTTTTCTTAGACCTAATCTTTTAGATGGCCATTGGTAAATTGTTGGAAGCCATCTCCTTTAACAAGTCATATGCCTCATCAATAAATTTACCCATTAGTGCTCCTTTTGTTACAACAAAAATGGTGGTTCTAAATGGTCCCAACAAACCATTATAGGAAGTCTGTATTTGCAACCATTTAGGTAACTCATGGTGAGGAAATCTTTTAAGTAAATCTTTATACCTCTCCCAAGCCTCATATAGTGATTCCAAATCAAATTGCATAAATGAGGTGATATCATTCCTCATCTTCATTGTCTTAGTTGGTGGAAAGAACTTAGTTAAGAATTTCTGAATCAAATTATCCCAAGTACTAATGTAACCAGTTGGAAGCAAATTGAACCAACTGTTTGCCTTGTCTCTTAGTGAAAACAGGAAGAGCCTCAATCTAATGGCGTCATTAGAAATGCTATTGGCCTTGAATGTATCGTAAATCTCTAAGAAATTTACAATATGTGTATTACGATCATTATTCGACAATCCCACAAACTAAATTAAAGCCTAAATCATCTGAAAGATTGCTAGCTTAATGTCAATTTTATTGGCTTGGATGATAATTCTATGGATGCTAGAATGAAAGCCTTGTACAAGAGGTACAACATATTCTCGCAAGGACTTGTTCTCTTCTTATTGGTCAACCATTGTGTCATAATGAGTCGAAGCTTGTAGATTCTCCCTCTAAAGTCTATGAAAGGTCTTTTCAATTTTTGGATCAAAAGGAATAATTTCCAAATTTCTAACTCTTTGCATACAAAAGTAACTGAAAACAAAAAAACAAAAAATTTGAATTAAAAACTAAGATTGCTTGGTATTAATATTAACAAAAAAAATTGGCAAACAAATCCCCTACAACCACACCAAAAACTTGTTGTCGGATTTACCACGCAATTGCACATATCATTAACAATAATATAATGAAAAGTAGAATATCATTCCCACGAGGAATTGCACCAAAATTTTTAGCTAAGTTCTAAAATTAACACAACTAAATCTTACACGAACAATGAATTTTTAAAACTATTGAAAACTAAAGCAACTAAAACTAATAACAAGAATCACAAATTAATTAGATAAACTCAATCAAACAAAAGCCTAGAACCACAATATCCCCTCAACACTTCATTTGAATCTCTTCTATTTTTTCTTCACTTATTAGACAATTGAGTTGTTAACTTAGAGCTCTAATGTATTTACAAGTCTTTTCTGATGTTCTTATAAAAAAATCTCTCTTAACCAATCTACTATACTGATAACTCTATCATATAGAGTTATTTTGTCACATTTTGGGTACTTAAGTAGCTAATTCATTGAGATTTTAGATTTAGACTTAAGTAATTTAGTTGTTTTTCTTAGTTAAGTTCAATGCATGATGACTAGTTTAGTTTAATTTTATGTTAAATTGATTTAAATTATTTTAAGTTTAGTTATTGTTGATCTATTTTATTGCTTTTGTAGGAAATTTGATGAAAATGCCTTTTTTTGTGATAATTCGTGCAAGAATAGCGATAGCTTTGGTCATACATGTTGTGGTATTTTGAGAATAACATTCACTCCCTAAGTCCAGTTGATGTGATTCTTAAGCCATTGAAAATCTAAAGGACAAAGCTACAACTTTCATGTTTATCACTTTGCCCATTTTGGGTCAGATAGAGGTGAAAATTGCATTGGAAGAGGCTAGACTGTTGTAGTTTATGAATGAGGCAACATGAGAAAATAAAGGTTGCAGCCTTGTAGAGAAGGAGGCCACGACACCCTTGATGCCCAAGCTGCCATACAAGGATTAGGGAGCATAGCACCATGGAGCTGGTGAAACAAGGTTATGGCACCCTAGAAGAATGGAAGCACTATACTATAGATGAAAATAGAACGCCACAGAGCCCAAGGAGGAAGGTCTAGACACCAGCTCGATATTCCGATATTCAATCTTTATGAGATTTTTAAAATTATGGCTTTTGAGGGAAATTTAAAAGGCCTTTTTCAAAGGTTTAAAAAGAGGCATTGATAGCACCTTTTTTAGAGAAAAAGAAGCTACCAACAAAGCGGGAAAGTAAGGGAAAATCAAAAAAGATTGAGGGTTCAAAAGCTTCAAATCTTAGTATCTTTCTCTATTTTTGTTCTTCTCTCACTATCTTTGACTTGGATTGATGGTTGATTTTATTTTGATGATATTTTCAGTAGATATTATGAACTAATTTACGTATTCTAGGATTATGATTGAACTTAACATGTAGTTTGAATACTTCATCTCTCTTTTGCTTATTATCAATGGAATATAAATTGTTTATTCCAATTTTGTGTTTAATGCTCTAATTGCTTGATCACCAATTAGATTGATTTGGATATCTAAATACAACTTGACGAAGGGAGTTTAGATTAGGCCATGAATGGAATAGCATATGTTTAAATTCACTTAATTGGTTAGGTGATTTGATTTAAATATAGGATAAACATATACCTATGTGTTGCATGTAGTTAGGATTAGAGAAAAAACTTAATGAATATTTCTTCAGTTGGATTTACATAGACATATAGTAAATTAATTAAGAGGGATATTTTTATAAGAACCTCGATAGAGACTTCTATATAAATTGGGACTCTAGGTTAACAACTCAATCCATTGAAGTAAGTTTAGAAAAAGAAAAGGGATTCAGATTAAGTGTTGAGGGATATTGATTGAATTTCTCTAGTAAAGTTTTTCCCATTAGCTTTTAGATTCAATTTAGTTACTATTTAGTTTTAGTTTTTTTTTAATTAATCACTTTAATTTGGTTGTTTGAAAAAGATTAGATTGTTTTAATTTTAGTATTTAGCAAAAGTTGGGACAATTCTCTATCGGATTTAACACTTTACTTACTAGTATATTACTTGTTATGACACCTACACTTGCATGATAAAATCTAGACAACAGGTTTTTGGCACCGTCATCAAGGAATTGTTTTCCTACTTTCTTGCTAATATTAATACCAAGCAAATCCTAGTCTTATAACTTTATTTTCAACTACTATTGGTCATCGTATGCGAAGAATGAGAAGCTTGGATATTGTCCCTTTTGATCCTGAAATTGAAAAGACTTTTCGAAGACTTCGAAGAGAAAATCCAAAAGTTTTAACTCACATTGAAACAATGGTTGAATAACAATAAAGGGAAAAGAACGAATCTTTGAGGGAATATGTTATTCCTCTTGTGCAAGGTCTTCACTCTAGCATTTGAAGACCTACAATTCAAGCCAATAACTTTGAAATCAAGCCAATGATCATCCAGATAATACAAAACTTTGATGCAATTCAGAGCACTACCCAATGATGACCCGTATGCTCTTATCATGAATTTCCTAGAGATCTGTGATACATTCAAGCACAATGGAGTCACTAATGATGCAATTAGATTAAGACTCTTTCTTTTCTCATTATAAGATAAGGTAAAGAATTGGCTAAATTCACTTCCCACTAGCTCTATTTTTACTTGGGATGATCTAGCTCAAAAGTTTTTAGCTAAGTTCTTTCCACCAACCAAGACAGTGAAGATGAGGAATGACATTACATCATTCATGCAACTAGATTCAAAGTTGTTGTATGCAACTTGGGAGATGTACAATGATCTACTTAGATGGTGTCCTCATCATAGGTTACCTAAGTGGTTGTAGGTTCAGACATTTTATAATAGGTTAATAAGTCCTATTAAAACTACCATTGATGTTGTAGCTAGAAGAGCACTAATGGCAAAATCTATTAATGAGGCATATGACTTATCGGAGGAGATGGCATCTAATAACTATCAATGGCCATCTGAGAGATCAATTCCTAGGAGAGTTGCTAGTATTCATGAGCTTGATGCTATTAATACTTTGACTGCACAAGGAGCTGCATTATTTAAGAAATTTGATACTTTGAGGGTTCATTTTGTTCAGAGCCTATTTGTTAATTGTGATTTATATGGAGAAGGACATTTTGTTGAAAATTGCCCAACCATTTCAGAATCAGTACATTTTTTGGAAATCCAATTAGGCAAATGAACAATCAATATTCCAACATTTATAATTCGGGTGGAGAAATCATCTTAACTTTTCCTGGATTAATGATTAGGGATCTTTATCAACTCCAAATCCAAATTTTCCTTCTAGATTTTTTCCTTAAGTTAGAGCTTCTATGCTTGAGAAAAAGCCATTTGTAGAAGAGTTACTTATGCAATTGATGGCAAAAATGATGCCATCATTCAAAATCAAGCAGCCATCATTCCAAGTCAAGCGGTTGTAATTCAAAATTTTGAAACACAAGTGGGTAAACTTCTTTATGCCATCAATAATAGACCTCATGCAATGACCCTTTTCCCTGATCGTTACTGGTGCTTGAGTCTTACGAGCAATCTCACCAAGTCTCGAGCAAGCCTCCACATCCATTTATCAAACCATAACACATCCCTTGGAAATCTCACAACCATCACAATTTCATTAATGGCAAATATTCTCTCATTACATTATGTTTCATCATCATATAAATATATGTTTATAGTGTACACAATTGTTACTTTTGAAACAAAATATACTATAAATGACCCGACCTCTAATAATGGAGCAACTTGAAATAGGTACTAGAAGATGCCTTTACCTACATTGCAGTGGACAATAATATGCCGATAAAAAGCATGCTAACTGATAACTTCTTTGCAAAATGAGAATATTGGAGTGAGTCTCACAGACTTAATGATCATTGGCTTAGTGAGCTGGGTGAAGATGGGAAACAAGCCAGGGATAGAAAATTTGAATATTAAAAGCATATGAATGTATAAACCATTTAAAATCAAATGGAACATTTGTGCCTTACATATGTACCAAAGAATTGTGATGCAAAGTAACCATTCAAGTAATATATAAAATTAGTGCAACTAAAAGATTTCTACTATCGAAATCATTTGATGTCTTTTACTCAAAATCGGACTAACATAATCGCTCATGCTCCAGTAAAATCAAGCAATGTCGATGTTTATACACAAGCATATAAACGAACTCATACTCGAGGTATTAAACACAAAACCATTGTATAAATAGGGGAGCTGTGGAAAAGTTGATATTTTTCACCATGAAAAAGAATTCGTATTTGAAAACCCCAAAAGAGATATCACTCTCAAGTAGGTAATCATAGATAATCAACTCGTGGACCTTCTTCCACGTAATAAGATTTAGGAGGCCCCCTTCTACCGGATTCCCATAGCCATGGTAGTCTTGACGATGTTGGCTGACATAAGAGAAATCATGTGGTTACAACCACGTATATCAACTCGTGGCCTTGCCACGTATATATCACAGAACATGGCTTAGCCATGTCTGACAGCCCGTCAGCAACCCAAAGGTTCTCTAGCTAGAGCTCACTTGTGCACAAGGGTCACATTATTTTGATGTGACATTTGGCCTACTCTCGAATCTTTAGGTTTGAAACAACCATTTATAACCAAATTGGGTTTTCAAAAGCTTATTTTAAATCCATTTCCAAAATACAAATTACGGCAACATTATAAATCCCTTTGTAAGATTCATGATGTAAAACCTTTGCATGAGGTTTAAATATTAAATCAAAGCATGGTGAACATAAAGCTTATTCATGAATGGACATCATAAAGACAAGTAACGCACGTTTCGACGTAACCATGGTAAAGAGCTTCTTCCTCGATTTCTAAAACCCTTTACATATATAGCTTATATATTATATATAAAGCTAATTCAAAAATCATGGCATTCACAATCGCATATCATTTCTACTAGCTCATGCTTTCCACAATAACAATGCATAAATCTTTGACAAGTTACTATACATATAACATTATATTGTATGGAATCTTTTGAAAAAGACACCACATACTCACCTTTCTAGATGGGATATTACTTTGCCAATTTAAACTCTTTACATTCTTAATCGATCAATATCACTTGCCGTTTAATTGTTATTTGAAATCCCACCTTGAGTAAGATGATAAGTTAGGAAATCCTTAGGTGAGCATATAGATTACATGTTTCAAACATCAAACTTAGATTGAACCTTCAAAAGAATTATGGACACTTTTTGTTGTTTGTCACTTTTGAAGCAGAAAATTTTCTAAGTTTGGAAGGGATCAAAATATGTGATTGTTATAAAATAATCTTTTGAAAATAAAAAATGACAGTAATGATTCCTTTGGTTTTTAGATGATCAAAAATTATTTTTCCTTAATTTTTGGAGCACGTTTGCTAAGGTAAATGGGAATAAAAAATTTAATTTCAATCAAATTTTTTTGATTTTGTTCTTGAAAACAAAATTTTGATTTTAATTTTTTTGATATTTTCATTGAATCCAAAACGGGGGTTGTTTGCTTAGGGTTTTTATGAAAAAGCCCCTAACATTTCAATGAGAAAGGCTTTTTAAGGGTGACATTTTAAACCATGGGATTTACAAAAGCCCCAACAGTATTATAAAAATATCTTAATCCAAATAGGGTATGTTTGTTTTAAACATTATACTGATAAACATGACCTTAGTTTTGATCACCCATTCAACAGCTCAAATTTTAAAATACTTCGACCCATTGATTGGGGAGAAAATTTAAACCAATTTAAAAAATTTCCAAGTAAATTCACAATGACTACTGATCACTGCCCAGTGTTTAATTATTGGGATTATCAACAAGCATGGTTTAATACGTTTCTCTTCAATAACAAACATAACAAACATTCCTGGTTAATGTTTTGCAAATTTGAAAATCAAAGTAAATTTTCACTATGGTTTTCTCATTGGTGGAACTAGTTTAGCCCATTAAGAGAAATACTTCCCCTAAAAATTGATGAATTATACCAGTCCTTATTTGGTAAGAGGTTTGGCTCCTACTTATACTAATCCAAAGTGAATATAATTATATTTTTGGTTTTTGAGTTTTTCAATTGTCTCTTGATCCAAAAGATGGATGTTTTCATATTGGTTTTGGATAGGTATCCCCTTTTCTTTAGTCTTAATCAGATATCCATAAAAAGAGTTTAGGTGTAAGGCATGGAAGTTGAAGATTTATATATTTGATTTTGGGGAACTCTAGGGATTTCCCAAGTATCTATTTCTTGGATAATATTTTCATAATGAATATCTTATATTTAATGCAAATAAGCTGGGTAGGTTTAACAGGCAATCTGTCTCAAAAAATTGCATTCTGTCTTAAATATATGGATACATGTTTATGATATAAGCTCTTTCAACACATTGCTAACCTAGAATTCCATTTTGATGATTCTAAAGCTTAGATTTGGGTTTTTATGGAAAAAGATGACATTTTTAGCTTTTAAATCTTTTTGCTTTGGATTTTCATAACTTAAATAGTTATGTTATTGGCCAAACTTTCTGCTGGTGATTTAAGTTTAAAAGTTTTATGATTTGCTTAAGCATCTAAACTCACCTAAGGTAAGGATGGAAGATTTATGTGTTTCTAAGCATGGGTTTTAGCTAGAAAATTAGTTAAGCCAAAGTCGAGTACTTTCGAAAGTACCTAGAATGATTATTATGAAATTTTTATTCTAGGAAATGATTGTGATGATTGTTGTATGATAAGAACACTTGAAAACTCCACAGATAACACCGAAAAGGAGTTGTGATTGGAGCTAGGAATTGACT